>NW_028083108.1:0-544 GCF_014824575.4 Sturnira hondurensis
AGATGTTGGTATGGAAATCAAGAATTTCTACTCCGTATCTGGACAGTTGAGAACAGAATAGGCTACTGTCACTGAAATGACATTGTCATAAGAGACCAGATTAATAACTACCAAGTTATAACTGCATGTCCCTAAGAGGGGAAATAACCAAATGCATTTACATGACAAACACTGTCATTGTTTATAGAATTGTTGCCAGGTTATATTTTTATATATTGTACTATAAACATAAAAAAGTAAATGAAGTTTTATGACAAATCATATATTTAGTAATAAATATTGTAATAATCTACAATGATTCCCAATGTGTTAGCATTCATATAAGTAAATATTCCTGAAATGATACATTATACTTAATCTAATACACAATCATTTAATTAGTATTTTCCTAATATTTTTTAAAATGTTCAGAAAACACATACATATAGTCAAAGAAAACAAAGCAGACCTATTTATAAATAGTACATATATTTTCCCAAATTTTAGCTATGCATTCACATTATTATGCAAAAACTTAAAGTGTGGTAATTCATGTTACACAATT
>NW_028083109.1:0-718 GCF_014824575.4 Sturnira hondurensis
TGAAAGAGTAATAATGGAAAATTTTCCTAAGTTGAGGAGAGATAAAGTCACACGAATCCAGGAATCGCAGAAAGTCCCAAGCAAGTGGAACACAAAGAGGCCTACTGCAAGACACATCATCATTAGAATGGCAAAATTCCAAGACAAAGAGAGAATCCTAAAGGCAGCAAGGGAGAAAAAGGAAGTAACATACAAGGGAGCCCCAATAAGGTTGGCCACTGACTTCTGAATGGAAACATTCCAAGCAAGAAGAGAATGGCAAGAAATATTCCAAGTAATGAGAACCAGAGGCCTACAACCAAGGATACTTTACCCAGCAAGGCTCTCAATCAAGATAGAAGGCCAAGTAAAGAGCTTCCAAGACAAAAGAAGTCTAAAAGAATACGCCTCCAACAAACCAGCTCTACAAGAATTACTAAAAGGGCTGCTTTAAGGAAAGGAAGGAAAAGAGAGAGACTGAGAGGAACACAGGTACATAAATGGCATTGAATAAGTACCTTTCAAAAATAATCTTAAACGTAAATGGATTAAATGCACCAATAAAAAGACATAGGATAGCTGAATGGATAAGAAAGCATGACCCACACATATGCTGCCTATAAGAGACCCACCTCAGGTCAAAAGACCACCACGGACTAAAAGAGAAAGAATGGAAACAAATGTTACAAGCAAATGGACAAGAAAAAAAGCCGGGGTAGCAATTCTCATATCAGACAAA
>NW_028083110.1:0-1209 GCF_014824575.4 Sturnira hondurensis
GTCTGCTACTTGATATACTTGTGTGTGTGTGTGTGTGTGTGTGTGTGTGTGTGTATTTGTAAGGGAGGACTCATAGTTTTAAAATCAGTTCTCCAATCAACTTTGGTTTATTTTTTTACCAGATTATCTTAGGTTGTTCTACTTGGTGCAAATATCTTTCCAACCAAGCAAGTAGGTATAGAGAGTTAATATCACCTCTTGCACTGAGCTCTCCTATTGGGTACCTTCCTGTCTGTAGTTGGCACTTTCCTGGCACAGACCAGAAAAAGGATGGTCTTCTTCACTTTTAACCTACTGAGTTCAGCACTTTGACTTGAGAAAGGATGGGCAGTTTAACCACCACTTCCCAAGTAGTCAGACTTCCCCTGTGGCAACACCAGTGATGTTTCAGCCTTCCCCAAACAGTAAGAATTGCACTTCTTACTCAGGAACTGAGATGGGACTGGGGGAGCCATGGGAGCAGTCTTAGACACGAAGACTATAATTTGCTCTATTTTCGCTGGAATCTCTAACTGCTTTCTCCAGTAATAAATGCTCATGTTAGTTTTACTGATCAAATTTCAGAGGTGTAAAATGGCAATGTTTGCTGTTCACCTAATCATGCTAATATATTTTCTCAATGTGTCCAATATATAAAAGTATATTGTAAATTGAATCATTGTAACCTAGAAAAATAACTGTATTTGGTTTATCATTTTTAAAATCATGCTCATTTAGGTTGCAAATATACAGTTTAGTTAATATTTTATTAATTCTATTTGAATTCTCATAGCTTGCCATACACAACATTGCCTTTTTCAAACTGCCATGTAAGAACACTATAAAATACAAACTATAACCTATATAATTCTCCTTCTGCATTCTGATTAGAAGGTTAAAACAACATTGATATAGGCCCAGTCCTGGGAGGTCTGCTGGTTAGAGCATCATCTGAATACAGGCAGATGCTGGTTGCTGCCCCACCAGGCACCTACAAGAAGCTCCCAGGGAATGACACTCTAAGTGGACTGACTAACTGATGGGTCTCTCTCTCTCTCTCTGTGTCAAATCAATAAATATAAAATAACAAACAATAACATTGTTTTAAAAAGAGAAGTGAGTTAATTGGCATACATTTTTACTGAAGAATGGTAAAAATGGTTACCTATGTATGAAAATTAAGAGTAGCTTCATAACTTGTATATACTGAAACTTTTCTCAAAAAGTTCT
>NW_028083111.1:0-665 GCF_014824575.4 Sturnira hondurensis
TTTATCCTCCTCCCACCAGCCATTGGATGCAGCTTTCCCAGGGAAAGGGGAGAGATCTTAGGTAACGTTACTCTCTTTAGCCAAGGAAATTCTAAAGGGGAAATAAGCCCTTTAGTTGTGAATGGATATCTGATCAGTCATAACAGTGTACACTGTGGACTCCTTTAAAAAATGGTATATGTTCCTGTGAGTCTATTTCCGTATTGTTAGTTTATTTTGTTCATTGGATTCCACATATAAGTGAGATCATATGGTATTTGTCTTTCTCTGGCTGGCTTATGTCACTTGGCATAATGCTTACAGACAGACAGATATTAGAGGGGTGGGGGTTTGGGGGACGGGGGGAAAAAGGATTAAGCAAAGGAAGAAAACTAACAGACACAGACAACAGTATGGTGATTACCGGAGGGAAAGGCCGGCAGAGAGAGATGGAAGGGAGTAAGGGAGAATAAATCCTGACGGAAGGAGACTTGACTTGGGGTGGTGAACCCACAATACAATATACAGATGATGTATTACAGAATTATATGCCTGCAAGCTGTGTGATTTTATTAACCAAGGTCACCCCAAGTAAATTGAATGCAAATTTTAAAAAATTATACATGTTATTGAGCTACTTTTTCTTGGGGATTTTTATACTTTACTACCCCAATTTAGGCACTTAT
>NW_028083112.1:0-753 GCF_014824575.4 Sturnira hondurensis
CAGAGGACCAGTGTCCTGTGCCCTGCTGAGGGCAGGCGACCCTCCCCTGAGCCACTCCCCCGACTCCTTTTCCACTTCCCCAGCTGGGCAGGCCTAGGGCACCGAGGTCCGCTGGACCTGGGGTTGACAAACTGGAGCCCGCAGGACAAGGCTGGCCCACTGCTCGTTTGTGTAAATAAAGTTTTATTGGCACCCGGCCACACCTGTGCACTTGCCCACTCTCTATGGCTGTGTCCCTGCAAGGGAGCCAGGCACTGGGACGGGTACTGGCGGGGGCTTGGCCTGACCTTTCACCAGACTGACTCGCAGACGCCCGGCCCCACTTGGGCCCGTGGATCTAATGGGTTTGCTGGCCCCCGGAGCTGGACCGCAGGACTAGGTGCACCGGCTTGCTGGATCCTCTGCCTCTGTGGATGGGAATGGGCCCTCCGATGGAATCGGGGAGAACTCGGTGCATGTGGAGCGAGTGCGGACTCTGTGCCCTTGGCTGGTGGCACCTGCCTGCACCGTGGGCACCAGGTGAGAATGAGTTTCAGTCCTGGCCACAGAGCCACACTGTCTGGTCGTCAGCCTCCCCTTCGAGGGCGGCCTCCTCCCCTTCTATGTGGGCTGCGGAGGGGAGGGAGGAGCAGAGGGGCACCAGCCCCTGCAGGGCCTCCGGGACCGGGGGAGACCCCACCTTGCCACAAACAGTCCCCCCGCCCCCCCTCGCCGTCTCGAGTCCAACTGAGGCCTGTTTTCCACCCCACCCCC
>NW_028083113.1:0-1413 GCF_014824575.4 Sturnira hondurensis
TTGATTTGTGTTTCCACTTACTGATGAGTCATTGGTGGATTCTTTTTTTTTTTAAAGAATTTATTTATTTATTTTTAGAGAGAGGGGAAAGGAGGGAGAAAGAGGGAGAGAAACAGCAACGGGTGGCTGCCTCTTGTGCGCCCCCTACTGGGGATCTGGCCGGTAACCCAGGCATGTGTCCTGACTGGGAATTGAACCAGTGACCTGTTGGTTCACAGGCCCACGCTCCATCCACTGCACCATGCCGGCCGGGGCCATTGCTTGATTCTTGCATGTGCCCTGACCAGGGATCAAACCCACGACCTTGGCATATGGGGATAACATTCTAACCCTCTGAGCCACCCGGTCTGATATCAGACTCCGTTTACGTCTTTTCAACAAGCTTCTGTTCTGTATGACCCGACAGACATCGTCACAAAATCTCTTCCTCAATTTCGCAGCAAACCACAGTCTACGTTGTTGACAAGCAAGCAAAACACACAGAAAACTTGACTGCCAGGCTATGATACAAACACTTTCTATCCCCGTTAGCCTCCTCCTTAACATCCTTGAGTACCTTTATTTGCTCGTTCACTCATGAACTCCTTCCCATACAATGTCTGAGTGGCAACGGACCCAATTCCTACCGCCCTGGGTTGAGGATAATCAGGATAGATGCTGAGGAAACCAACCTAGTAAAACACCCAAGACAAGTATAGACGTGGAGACACGGTTACAAAGGGAACGCCCCAGGGCTGACAAAACGCAGGCCACCTCGTGACCGAGTCTGGGAGTCGAGGAAGCGCGTTTAGGGAGAGCACCTGGGAAGCCCTCTGGGAGACGGGGTAGGGTGCGGGCTGCAGGACAGGAGCCGGTGGGATGGGCGGGGGCGGTGAGAATGCGTTGTGATGGGCAGAAAGGGGGCGCGCGGGAGGGGCTTAGGGGGGGCATGGTGAGCTCGTGTAGCCATGTTTCAGTCCCATGTGGTTTGGGGACGTCGAAGTGGAGATGGGAGGGGACACGTCAGAGATGGAGAGAGGGCACGGGGGTGGGGCGGGGTGTGTGGGACAGCCACACTGAGCGATCTTCTGGAGCTCGGGGTGCAGGGAGAGTGCGGGAAGGAGCTCTGGCGCCGACCTTCGCGTTCAGGAGGGGGAATGGCCCCGGGCTGCCTGGGCCCAGGGCACACTCGGTCTCTCACCCGCTGGGCTTTAGACAAGCGGCGTGTTCTGACCAGCCCTGGAAGGATGTGCCCTTCGGTGTCCTGTGTACCACGTCCCCACAGTTGCGGTCTCATCCTCAAGGTCACCAGCTCCTGTCTGGGCTGCCTGGACGTCACCCTCCACTTTTCATCACGTAATGGGTGCAAACAACCATCACCCAGCCTCTGTCCGAGTCCCCTCTCCCGTGGCCACAGGCTGGGACGCCTGCCTT
>NW_028083114.1:0-1387 GCF_014824575.4 Sturnira hondurensis
CACCTGAGGGGAGACCACAGAAGTGGGGTGCAGGTGAGCCAGCCCAGAACTCTGAGACCCAGGGGCCCAGTGTGGGGTTCCACGCAGCCCTCCCTCCACGTCCCGTCCTCAGTTCCTCCGAGGGGACAAACGAGAGGGTGTGTCGTCCCAGTGTCCTGCCCCAGAGACCTCAGCATCTTAATTTAGGGACAAAACACAACTCTGCCTCAGCCTTGCTTCCCTTCGTGTTGGAGACAGAGGGACTCTGGAAGCCCCCGGGTCCTGGGCTCCACACAGCCTCTTCTTCAGGGTGCCATTCGGTTCCATTTTCTTGGCTTCTGAGCCAGATTCACCCGGGCCCTGTCTTCAGTGCAGGGGGCTGAGCCTTCCCGAGGCCTCAGCAGGGCGGAGGGGGGGGTCATCCCCAAGCACCCACCACCAGCCCCGCTCTGGAAACCCTGCCTCCGTTGGAACCTGGGATCACTGACCTGCCCCCAGTCACTCCTGAGCCTTGTCCCCAGCCTCTTCACCTGGCTGAAGGAGCCCCACTGCACGGCTGGATGTCTAGGTCAGTCCTAGGGCCCTACTAGGTGCCCACAGCCACCGCCTCTGCACGTTTAGCCAGGTACGCCCCCCAGCTTCTCCTGCCTTCCACAAAACCTGCAGCAGCTGCACGTTGGGGGGCCCCTGAGAACACCCCCATGTCCCTCCCTGGTTCTTCTATCTAAACCCACCGCATACAGGTGTCAGGGAGGCCGCCCGGCCCTTCACATAGCCACAACAACAGAGGTTGGGCCGAACTTGGCAGGACGGTCAATAGAAGGGCAAGTCCTCCCCTGACGGAAGTTGTTCAAAGAGCACATGCCCCCCCCCCCCCCCCGGGGCAGCCCGGTTGGCACGGGGCTCTTCAGAGCAGCAGCCCCACAGGAAACGGTCCTGGGTGAAGGAGCCCCACGCAGAGACATGTGCCATCGGCTGACTCTCCCATGAGGCTGAGCCTCAGCCAGGAACCAACTCTGGACACAGGTGTCCCCGGTAAAGTTCTCAGCAGACACCCTCGTTTGCATAACCGATGACCGCCCCAACCTAGCAGAGGCTCCCTGGGGCCCCCAAACTCTCTCCTGAGGCTGGTTTTCTTCAAATGCCCAAGTGAGAGATCCACAGTCATTGCCCACCTGGTGGGCTTCACAGAGGAGTCAGTCAGGACACCAACACTGGGGAGCAGGTCACAGAGGAGTCAGTCCACGACACCAGCACTGGGGAGCACGTCACTGCCACGTGACTACCTGCTGTGGAGTTCACCCACGCCCTACATGGCCTCTCCGTCCTCTGCCCCCGTCTCTCACTCCTGCCCCCGGGAGCAGGGTTTTGCTGTTTCCACGTCTCCCCTGCACTTCCTGCCCCGTGG
>NW_028083115.1:0-1481 GCF_014824575.4 Sturnira hondurensis
AGAGGGCACAGTCTCCATAACATCATGTCCTGGGGTGCTTCCTCGTCAGACACCCCTTCCTGGAGTTCAGAGCCACAATTCTCTCCTTTTAAACTTGGAGACACTGAGGCACAGAGGGGGGAGGGCGTGTCCAAGTCAGAGCGTCCAGACGCGCCTGAACTTGCACAGGGCTCAGTCCCTGTTCCCCTGGACACACCCACCACCTCCCCACAGAGACCCTCACTTATCCCTCTGTGGGCCTGACTCCGGGGTGAGGAGGGCAGACCCTCAGAGACTTCTGGAAATTCAGGTTGGGGATGAGGTGTGGGGGCTGCCTTCTCCCCACTTGAGTCTGGCTGCTCCTCCCCTGGGTGGGACCACAGCATCTCCCTCTGCCATGACCCCCCCTCCTCACTATCACCTGTCTGCCACACAGCCCTGGAGGCCCCATGATCCCTCCAGCATCACTGCCAGGCCTGCAGGCCCCCAAGGAGACAAACGGGCCACAACAGGTCGTCTTGTCCTCACTGGGAGCAAGGCCTCTGCTGCTCACCATACTTGTTCCGGTCTCTGAGTCAGGCCCTGGGTGGTGGCGAAGGAGGGTGGGGGCCCCTGGCCTTTCCTCCCTCTGCTCAGCCCCAGGCCTCTGCAGCCTCACTTGGCCCCCAGAACCCTCTGGGCCCCAGAAATACAGAGGGCGATGAGGCAGGGGTGGGTGGTGCTGGCTTTTCGATTTCTCTGGGACATGAGAGTCCCCTCATGCTGAGCCTCCTTGGGTGACACCGTCACTCTGTATCCAGCCTAAAGGTCCTATGGGGACAAGGTCCTGAACTGACCATGAGACACGGGGATGGGAAGGGGCTCCTCACCTGAGACCAGGAGCTCCAGGGGGTCACTGGGCTGTGACAGCTGGAAGGGGGAGGAGCTGAGTGAGCTGTAGCACCTGTAGGTCCCATTGTGGCCCCAGGTCACAGGGCTGATGGTGAAGTTGGCCTGAGAGGGGGCCGCTGTGTCCTGCAGACGAAGCTGTTGGGGAGGGTCCAGGGACCCCTCCCTGTGCAGGTGGAAGGTGTCAGCCCTGACCTCAGATTGACACTGCAGGGTCACATTCGCTCCCCAGGGCACTGAGGGCCCTGGCTGTGCTGAGAGGGAGGGTTTCCTGTACTTTCCTGGGGAGAGGAGGGCTGTGATGTGCAGGAGGTCACAGCTTCCCCCATTCCCTTGACCCTGAGCTGAGAGACCATATCCTTCGCCAGGGACACTGTCTGTGACCCCTGTCAGCTCCTCTCAGTCCCTCTGGCTGGGTGCCTATTATCTTTATGCCTCTTATTCCCTCCCTCTAGACCTCAGTCTCCTTAAACCTCTGCTCCAGGACCCTCATCTGGACCCCAACAACATCAGGGTGACCCTGGGCCAGAGCTCCATGGCAGAGATTAAGGACAGGCTCCTTACCTGCAATCAGGATGTCCAGGGGGGCACTGGGGGCTGACCACACATGGGAG
>NW_028083116.1:0-658 GCF_014824575.4 Sturnira hondurensis
ACAGTGTATATTTTATATATATATGAATGCCAAAATGTACACTAAAATATACTTTATATATATATATATATATATATATAATACAGTAACTACTTCAGAGAGTTATTGACTCTGTTCATGTGCATTATTATTCATCAAATGACCCACTGCACAGGAGTCAGAAAGAGTAAAACTAGGAGGAAATATACTTTATATATCATATACAATGGTTACAGAAAATAATAACCTGAAGCTAATTGTCTGTAACTTGTAATAAGAGCGATGTAAGAAAGCAGATGGCCTGTGATGGGTCTCTGAAGAACTAGAGAAAACAAGAAGAGAAAGAAATTTGAGCTCAATGTACTAATGAGAAAAATAGACACTTAAGAGCTGAAAGTGATCTTCGAGTTGATCTTGTTTCCCTCTTTCACATTCCTGACCTCTTTTAGCTCTCTTTTAATCACTTTGGTTGTGGGGAGTAGGCTAATTTAAATTACTAGATATTTATGACCAACATAGACTCCAAATCCACCTTCTGTAAACTTTATTTCTTAGCTTATAAGCTGTGCACTAGAGCAATACAAAGATATATACTCACAAAATGACCTTGTATTTTAAGTGTTGATTAAAGAGTGTAAAATATTTAACTTAAATTATGGTACCTTAACTGTCATCATAC
>NW_028083117.1:0-1065 GCF_014824575.4 Sturnira hondurensis
GCACAGACATTAGCAACTTCACAAGCAGGGAAACTAATTTACTGCAATTTTTGCCAATATGCGAAGTGACAATTTTGTAATATACTTGAATATGTTCTTCAATTTTATTGGGATTGTGTTTCCTCATCTACTTAATGACATAGTTAAAATTGAAGAATTTTATCAACATAGGGTTCATGCATCATTTGTATCAGAGTAAACTTATTCACTTATTAAAAATACAGTAAGCCAAGACATATTCCAGAATGAATGAGTGTCTCAGAGTAAGAACCAGAAATGTGCATTTGTCCAAGGACTCCGGAAATATTTGATAAGCTACAAACATGTATATCAATAAACAGCTACCATGAGTAGAGGACTGGGTTAAGCACCACCGAGGCTTCTAAATATTCAAAGAATATTCAAAATTTCAAGGGATAAAAAAGCCACAACTTTTGGTGTTCTATAAGTAATAGAATAATAGTCAACTACAAAATAGAGACAGATTCATTCCAGTTTTGGGAAAAACAGATAAATTCCAGAGTA
This sequence comes from Sturnira hondurensis, assembly GCF_014824575.4. NCBI lineage: Eukaryota > Metazoa > Chordata > Mammalia > Chiroptera > Phyllostomidae > Sturnira > Sturnira hondurensis. Next base: position 526 of record NW_028083117.1, read on the forward strand.
ATTTCTACCAAAGAAAATCAATAAATATTAATCCCATTAAAGAATAAATAAATGGAGATTCTAAGTATTTTCACCCTAGCTGAATTGTTCCTAAGTCAACTAATGTAAGAAATTACCTTCATTTTAGTCTCCAGAGGGGGTAATTTTTTTCTCTAACATAGTATCTTCATCATTTTTACCAAGTTCATTATCATTGTCCACTTTGAAGAGGAAGCTAATTACTGCGGCTAAGGTAAAAGGCTAGAAAATACAGATATTCACTACAGAGATTTTTTGCATTACACATAAGTTTTAGATTGATATCCAGGATATGCTTAGGAGATAAGGGTACTTTCAGCAAAGTCACAAGGTCTCAACAGTGCAAATGAGGGAAATATTTCTCCACACTAAGGATTTGGGGTTTTCGCCAATTTAAAATCAAGGCTTGAACTTTTCAAACACCCTGATCTAGCCTTTGAATTGCCAGCACTTGGGTCAAATGCCCTCCGTAGTTCAATACGCTATCACTAAGTAGCGAGCGCTCACATAAGAGGTTCATAG
>NW_028083118.1:0-1172 GCF_014824575.4 Sturnira hondurensis
AAGGGTGGAAATGGGAGGGAGGGGGGAGGATGGGGGGTGGGACGGGATGGGATGGGAGTAATAGAAAACTGTACTTGAAAAATAATTAAATAAAAAAATTGGAAGAAAAAAGAATAAAATAAAAGAAAATTAAATAAATAAATAAATAAATAAATGATTCTATCCTCAGCATTTCTTAAATCATCTGATGGTGAAGGTCACTTTCTTAGGATCAGTGGGCTTTAAGTAAGCATTCAATACTTTTACCCTAAAGTATTGTACCATCAATGGTACAAGTACCATTGTACCATTTACAAGTACCATTGTACTTTTACATATGGTAAAAGTACCATAAAGTACTTTTACCATCATGCTCATGAGAACCAGGAAGAGAGTTATTTTTCTGTGCCCTGTCATAATAAAACAAGGGTGCTTTGCTTTATAGCCAAGGAGCATGCTGGAGACCAACTGGGCCAGGGTTATTAAATGAGCCCACCATGACTCATCCATGGGCTATGAAATCAAGGTAGCTCACGGGCAATATTTTTAATTAATTAGAAATGTTGGGTTCTCTCCTGAACCCACCCCATACAGGCTTCTGTGTCTACCTCCCATGAAAATGACTTCTCAAAAGTCACCAATATCCTCGGTGTTGCTCAATCCATGCTCACTTTTCATACTAGTTGCATGATCAGCAACATTTAACAGAATTGATCATTCCCTTCCTCTTGAACCTTTTTTTTCACTTGGCACCAACTACCTTGGTTCGTCTTGTTCACTGGCTACTCTTCTCACCTCCTTCGCTTGTTCTGTATCTCCCCAATCCCTCAGTTTTGGGCTGTTCCAGGGCTCACACGTGGGCCTCCTCTCTTCTATATTCACTCTTCAGTGACGGTTGCCAAATCTGTATCTTCAACCCCGACTTTCCCGCCAAATTGTCCACTGAATATCTCCATTTAAATTGTCCACTGAATATCTCCATTTAAATTGTCCACTGAATATCTCCATATCAAACTTAATATGTTAGAACTATATTCTTGATCCACCGCAACACCTCCAAGCCTCCATCTCCTGCAGTCTTCTTCATAGTAAGTAACATGCTTCCAGTTGCTTAGGCCACAATCCCTGCCTATACCCTGGGCTCTCAGACACTACAGCTAATCTGTTAGCTGCGAAGTGGGATCTACCTTCAC
>NW_028083119.1:0-742 GCF_014824575.4 Sturnira hondurensis
CACAAACCCAGAGCCTCAGTTCTACTCAATGAGTCAATCAGTCATAGTCAGCATTATTTTCAGGTGAAGTCCTTGAACCATTAGTTCCGATACAGTCCACATTGTAGAGACACCTGTAGGCCTACTGAATAATGACGACAATGGGGATTGTTCAGGGTACTAAATGCAAAGCTGGGTGTTGTTGGGTCCGGAAGAAAGATCTTTCTTTTTGGAGAGCACACTGGCTGAGGCGGGGAGGTTCTCCCACCAAGGCCATATTCTAGATCGGATTCCAGAGGGAGACCTATACTCTAGCGGCTTCCATTCCAAGAGGAAAGAATTAAGAGAATGTTGGATGAGGTCCCTGCCCTCATCCACCCAGAAGGAGGCTGGGCTGCATTTTGCGTTTGGGTGCAAATCCCATCACATTCCACCCCCAGTCAGCCTGCCTCTCCCCAGAGTCCATTCCCCGCACCACTATCCCNATCGGATTCCAGAGGGAGACCTGTACTCTAGCGGCTCTCATTCCAAGAGGAAAGAACTAAGAGAATGTTGGATGAGGTCCCTGCCCTCATCCACCCAGAAGGAGGCTGGGCTGCATTTTGCGTTAGGGTGCAAATCCCATCACATTCCACCCCCAGTCAGCCTGCCTCTCCCCAGAGTCCATTCCCCGCACCACTATCCCCAGGCTCTAAACAGGAGATGTGATCATGGCTGACTCAGCAGTCTCCTGAGAAGTGCAGTGTAGATGAGCCTGTGCATG
>NW_028083120.1:0-698 GCF_014824575.4 Sturnira hondurensis
TATGAGTGAAATCATATGGGATTTGTCTTCCTCTGACTGGCTTATTTCACTCGGCGTAATATTTTCCAGGTCCATCCATACTGTCATAAAAGATGAAATTTTCTTCTTTTTTATTTCAAGTAGTATTCTATTGTGTAAATGTCCCATAGTTTTTTTATCCACTCATCTACTGATGGACCCTTGGGCTGCTTCTGTATCTTGGCAATTCTAAATGATATTGCAATGAACATAGGTGTACTTATGTTCTTTCCAGTTAGTGTTTTGGGATCCTTTGGATATACTCCCAGGAGTGGAATTGCTGGGTCAAAAGGCAGATCCACTTTTAATATTTTTAGTATCTCCATACTACTTTCCATAGTAGCTGCACCAGTCTGCATTCCCACCAACGGTGCAGAAATGTTCCCCTTTCTCCACATCCTCACCAGCACCTGTTGTTTGTTAATTTATTGATAATGGCCATTCTGACAGGCGTGAGATGGTATCTCATTGTGGTTTTGCATTTCTCTGATGATTAGTGATGTTGAGCATTTTTCATATGTCTATTGGCCATCTGTATGTCTTCTTTAGAGAAGTGTCTATTCAAGTTCTTTGCTCAATTTTGTATCCTGCTGCTTTGCTGAATTCATTCATTAGTCCTACTAGTTTTTCAGTGGAATCTTTGGGGTTCTCTATAGCAAATAAAGACAATTTTACCTCTT
>NW_028083121.1:0-984 GCF_014824575.4 Sturnira hondurensis
TCCCGGGAGACACGGATTTCAAAGATCATGGCTTACAACCAGGAGATTCGGTCTGTTGGAAGAGACATCAAATCAAGGACTCTCTCCAACCTCGTTGGAGGGACCTTACCAGGTGCTACTAACTAACCCATGTGCAGCCCAACTCAAAGGAGTTAACTTGTGAAATTACTTTTGTTCCCAAGTTCGTCATCCAGCATGGATTTCAAGGCCTCCACTGTGTCAGGATAAGTAGAGTCTGGAGACAGGGTGGAGAGCCAGAGTAGGACCCTGGCTCTGTGACTCTCACACTGTGGTGGGGCAGATGGGCCATTAGCAGAAATGACGCAGAGATGTGATCGTGACCCTGTGCTGTGAGGGCAAGTTTCCTGATATCATGGAAACAGACACCCAGGAGACCTACGGGTCCCCTTCCACTGGCCTCAGTATTATCTGAAAGACGTAAAAGATAATGGCGTCTGAAACAGAACAATGATACACAATCATAGAATGGGAAAGATCACTTGGGAATCAAAAATATTGTCATAGAAATGAATAATTCAATAGGTGAACTGGAAGATTCAAGGTGTACTCCTACTGAGTGGTATACATGAGAAGGGGTGGGCAAGCCGGAGAAAAGACCTGTGAGTCTGTCAGTCAAGAGATTTTAACAGGTTAATAATAACAGTTTGAGAATCGTACAGGAAAATAAAAATAAAACATGATGAATAGGAAATGATTTTAGAATTTTCCAAGAATATTTCTTGAAGTTTACAGATAAAAATGTACGTTTCGAGTGGCCTGACTATATTCTCACTACAGCAGATAAAAACAGACCCACACCCAGACACATCACGGTGGAATTTCAGAAAGGGGATGGAAGAGACCTTGACAACTTCCAGAGGCAGCAGATATGGGCCTGGAGACTAGAAGACGTCGAAGCAATGTTTTCCAGCTTCTGAAGAAAAAAATATTTCCAGAGCAGATTTCTATATCAAGTCAAGGTGT
>NW_028083122.1:0-874 GCF_014824575.4 Sturnira hondurensis
GACTTATTTTACACAACACAATACCCTCTAGGTCCATCCATGTTGTTGCAGATGGCAAGATTCCATTCTTATTTTTATAACTCCGTCATAGTTCATTCTATATATGCATGAACTCTTTATTCATTTATCTATCGATAGACACTTAGGTTGATTCAATAATGCTACAACACTTTGGCTATAGTAAATAATGCTGCAATGAACATATGGATATATATGTCTTTTTGACTTAGTGTTTTGGGTTTCTTCAGATAAATAGAAGTAGAATTGCTGGGTCCTTTGTATATTGGTATGGCCTTTGTTTTAAAGTCTGTTTCATTTGGCACAAGTATTGCTACTCCAGTTTTTGTTTTGTTTTGTTTCTATTTTCATGAAATACATTTTGCCATTCATTTACTGTCAGTCTAGGTGTGTTTTTCAATCTGAAATGAGTCTTTTGTAGACAACATATGTAAGGGTGTTGTTTCATTATCCATTTAGTCACCCTATGTCTTTTGATTAGAGCTTTTCATCCATTTGCATTTAAAGTAATTGTTAATAGATATGTATCTGTAGCCATTTTATCATGCATAATTTATCTATTTATTTCTTCTTAAAAAGACACTTTCGCTTTTTAAAAATACTGATTTGGTGGTTATGAACTCCTTTGGCTTCTCTGTATCTGCTCTTCAATTCTAAAGGATAGCTTTGCTGGGTAGAGTAATCTTGGTTGTAGGTCCCTGCTTATCATCACATTGAATATTTCTTGCCAATTCCTTCTGGCATACAAAATTTTGGTTGAGAAATCAGCTGACAGTTTTATGGGAACCCCCTTGTAGGTAACTAACTGCTTTTCTCTTGCTACTTTTAAGATTCTCTCTGTCTTTAAGCTCTGGCA
>NW_028083123.1:0-1248 GCF_014824575.4 Sturnira hondurensis
TCTCTCCTTTTGCCTTTATGGCTATGAGCTAATTTCCTTCCTTTTTCTCAGTACCCACCCTTTGCCCCTCAACCTCTCATTCAACTTCCAGTATTTCATTCTCACAAACCCTCACCAGAGAAAAAACACAGTGAACAGCATCTCAAAACTCAAAAGCCTTTTTATTACTCATATACTTAGTCTATTGCATACCTTATAAATTTTATTAAGTTTTAAAATATAATAGAGAAATTGATGTCTATGTATCTATGGAAAAATGTTGGTATCCAAAGTGGCACCAACCCTGTGAACATCTCATATCGCATAGCCATAGTGTCGAGAAATTTCCATTTCTTTTTCCCTTTCAATGAAATACTGCACTTTCCCCAAAGAGGTGTATTTGGCAGCATTCTCACGCTCTAGCTGAGCCATCCTCTTCATGGCCTCCCGCTCTGGCCTCTGCTCATTTGTGATGGGCTTTGACATGACTGGCCCAAGGACAGTGAGTTTCTTCCATGGATTTGGTTGGAGGGCAAAATCCTGGAGTAGATATTGGTTTTGAGGCCTCAGTGGAGTCGGGGGCTTGGTCACAGCAGTGTGAGTGGGCTCCCTCTGGAAAGAAGTGCAAGCTGATGGTTTGTANCTGAGGGACACTAGGGCAGGTGGTGGTGGTCAGACCTGGTCTAGATGGGTTGTTGGTGGAAAGTGACCAAGCTGGTCTGGCAGGTCCTGTCAAAGGTGCAGGGGTTGGTCTGGATAAATCGACTGCTTCAGGTTGAGCTGAGTGAGAACCAGGCCTGGCAGGGCTGGTCAGAGTTGGTCGGGATGGGTGGCTGGAAATTGGCTGAGCTGGTCTGGCAGGACCTGTCAAAGATGCAGGAGCTGGACCAGATGAATTGACTGCAGCAGGCTGAGCAGAGTTAAAACCAGGCTGACCGGGGTTAGCCACAGCAGGCTGATGTGATGCCAGAGGCTGTGGCCGGCGAGGAACTGGTCGAGCTTGAGGCTTGTCCAAGTTGAGAAAAGGCAAAGGCACCAACTTGACTTTGCCAGGACGTGGCAGCTTGCACTGTGATGAAGATGAACATTCTTTTTCAGCACTGCCATCTGGTTTCTGGCATGTGAGTTGAGCCTTCTCAGGACCTTTGCCTTCACCCAAGGTATCCAGGCATCTTTTGGTAGGTGGGGGTGACTGGGGGCATTTGGGGTTGCTTGACTTTCCTAGAGTCCGGGAGGAAGACAGTTCAGTTTTCTTATCAAGCCTCTTCC
>NW_028083124.1:0-562 GCF_014824575.4 Sturnira hondurensis
TCAATTAGTTTAGCCTTCATATGTTCCTCTAACTTGTGACTGTAATCAACCAATTCTCTGAGCATCCTGATAAATAGTGTCTTGAATTATGCTTCTGAGAGGCTGGCAATTTCTCGGTCGCTTAGAGTTATTGGCTCTGGGACTTTGAGTTCTTCTTGTGCCATCTTTTGGGCTGTCCGTGCCTGTTCAGTAGCAGGATTGGAGACCTAAAGTGTTCACTAGAGCAGGGCAACTAAGTCACTGGGTTGTGAGGCTGTATGTGGGGGCGGGGTCAAAGAGGAATAATTGTGTCCGGTCTGCCACCTGCGGCTGCGGCCCCCACTGGTGCCGCAGCCACCACTGTCACCAGGCCCACGTGTTTCGTTCCACTGCACGTGAGTGTGCCACCGCCGTCAGCCCTCCACCACTGGGTTCTCCCCCTGGGGCCTGCATGGTCTGTCTCACTGTGTGCGAATGTGTGACCTCGGTCAGTCTGCCCCACACCCCGACTGGTTCCAGGCTGCCTGCACGCCTAGGTCGGGGGATCTGTCCTGCCCGACCCAGCTCCGCTGCTGGCTCCACC
>NW_028083125.1:0-5370 GCF_014824575.4 Sturnira hondurensis
ACACTCTATGCTTGGGAGGGTTAGCTCAGATTTTAGGAAGTTGCAGTAAGCCTTTCTGGCCTCAATTCAGGGTGAGGGAGTTTTAGCAAAAGAAAGTCTCATAGCAGTGTAGGTACAATGCAGGCCTGACTCCCCACAGGAAAACCTCTCTGTGGGCGTGGTCCTGGGTGTCACTTGCTCCCCATGGGTTTTCCACATGAGTGCTGAGCTACATTTCCACACATGAGAAACAGTTCCCTACATTTTTTGCATTCTTTCACTTTAGATCTTTTTGCATATTTTAGATAGCTCTCAGTGTTTTGTATTAGTTACAAGTGGCTACTAAAATCAATCAAGGAATTGATTTTGGCAGAGGATGTAATGTAGGAGGGCCAACATTTTTCCTATTCAGTAGTTCCAGTATCTTTTATTATATTACAAATACTTTCCCTCTGATCTAAGGAGAGATCTTTGTCACAGAAAATTTCCATCTGACTTTGCATTTATTATTGGATTTTGTATTCTGTCCCATTAATTTGTCTATTCAAAGGCCATTACCCCACTGTTTAGAATAATGTAGATTTATAGCACAATATATAGTTATGTTCAGTTGGGCTAGGTTGTATTTATAAATTTGCTTTTTCAGAATTCTCTTTTCATTCCTCATTTTAACAAGTGTACTGAACGTGTGTTTGTTTTAGTTTTTAAATGTTGATATTTTAAACTGTATTACAATAAATTAATAAACAACGTTGGGAAATTGATATCCTTAAATTTTTTTTTAATCAAAGAACACGATGTTACCTTTCCAGTTGTTCAAGTGCCTTTGATTTGGCATCGTTTTAAGATTTTGTTCACGTTCACACAGATCATGCACATTCTTGCTGAGGTTAATGTTAGGCCTTGTATCTGTTTTGTTGCTATTGGTTCTTTTCGATTCTAACTTTAACTTACTGTTTATATCTATATCTATACAAAGGTATATATTTCTCGGTGTTATTCCCCTCACTGTAGTAAATTGTATTATTTGTAATCATTACATTGCTTTTCATGATTCATCAAGGTAAATAAGCTATCATACAATAATAAAATTGTATTACTTTAGTTATGTAAAAACATAGAAATAGACAATGCTCGAAAGAAAATATGAGGAAATGAGGTAATGTGAGGAGTCAGAAAAAATTCTGTTGGTGGTAAATTCCATAATGATGAACTAAAAGGGGAACAGGATTCGTTTTTCTCACATCTGTTCGTCGGGGCGCTCGGCCTCCCTGCGGACCTGATGTTCCTGCTGGTCTCCCGGCCCTGGAGCCCTTCTCAGATCCGGCCCGTCCCCCCCGGCCTGCCTGTCCCCTCTCCTCCCTCCCAGGGGCCGCAGGACAGGGAGCGCTGGGCGGAGGATCCCGTAGGGGCGGAGGGGCGTGGGCGGGATCCTGCGGGGGCGGAGGTCTCGGGAAGGAGAGCGGAGGGGGGCGCGGGCAATGCGAGTCCCTGAACCTCGTGATCTTTGAGAGGAGGAGTGACCAGAACGCTGCCCCGTGAGGGACGGAGGGGTCGGGGAGGTGCTGGCGGGGATCACAGCCCCGGTGGGTCCGGGTCGGGGTTCGGGGGCAAAGCAGAGTGAGAAGGGAAGGGAGGGGAGCGTCTGGAAGGAGGACTGGACCCTGCTGGGAAGCGGCGGGGACTAAGGGGGCTGGACCGGAGCCGCCCGGGGGAGGTTGGAACCGGGTGCATTGGGGGCGGGATGGGGCAGGGCCCTCGCAGAATTCCAGAATTCAGGTGCGACTGAGAGAAGGGGGGTTTGGGGACGGGGACTCTGAGAGACCGCAGGACAGTTTGGGAGAAGGGCGATGGGGTGGGAAGCCGGACAGTGGGCCTCGTGCTCCTGCAGGTTTGGGGGCGTCCCGTGGGCGGGAAGGGAGAGCGCAGGGGAGTGGCTTCCCTGCGGGTCCGGGGGTTTGCAGAGCTGGAGCGGGTTGTGGGCTCACAGGGATGCGCTCTCCAAGGCCGCCTAGCTCACCCCTCTCCTTCCTGGTAATGAGAGACGAAAACCCGGGAAAATCGGCATCCGAGGAGCATGGCGAAGGGGTGAAGGTCTTCTCCTTTCTTCCGCGGTGCGAGAACACGGGGAGGGTCCCTGGACCCCAGGTGCAGACTCCGAGGCTCCGGACGCTTGAGCCCGGGACCTGCGCACACGGTCGACCTCCGGGCAGCAGGGTGGTTACAAGCGCACTTTTCTCTCCAGACGTTTCTTTGGCTGTTCGGTGCCAGTAGGGAAGGTCAGCATTTGTGTAAGAAATATCCCTGGTGAGACAAATGTCCCTGTCCAAGCAGACGCCGCCCTAGTGGGATTCTGGTTCTCACTGTGTGCTCGGCCAGGGGAAGGGCCAAGATAGAGTTTGGGGACAGTTCCGGTCCCCTAAGTGAAGCGGTTGACAGAGAGGGTCTTTCTGGCTGTAGCCACTGTGAGCATTTCTCCCTAAAGATGAAAGTGAACTTTGCTACTGTAACAAAACTAGGCGGGTGGCATCGGGCAGAAGGTGTCAGAGGATAGTAGCTCCCCTCCAACCCCGTTGCTGGAGTTGGGACCTTTCTTTACAGGAGTTACTGCCTCGGAAGTCCTCGGGCTTGGTGTTGGTCTGTGACTTGCACTGATGAAAAACTGGGACAACAGTGCTGGCTGCCTTCTTCTGCCCTCTCCTGTCTCCAGTGTGACCCGACCCCAGTGTCACAGCACCTAGAGCTGATGTGACAGGACCCCCTGCGCCTTCTGGGAGGGACCTTTCCCCACACTCAGGGGCCCCAGAGCTGAGGCGATGGGAACTGCTCTTCTCCTTGGTGGGACAGTTTTCCAGACACACAGGGGACAGAGCCAGTGTGACGGGCTCCCTACTCTGTCAGGGGGAGCCCTTCCCATGTCCACAGGACTCAGCTGTCAGGCAGGACGCCTGTCTTTCCCAGGTCAGGTCCCTGTTTACTGTGACAAGTCCCCACTCCTCTCAGGGAGAGGCCCCTTCCCACACTCCCAGGACCCAGAGTTCAGATGGCAGGGTCCCCTACTTTCTCAGTGAGGGGCCCACCCCACATTCACAAGACTTAAAGGTGATGAGACAGCACCCCAGACTATTCCATGTCAAATCCCCACACACTCTTTGGGACCCTGGCTGATGTAAGAAGACCAGGTGTCCTCCCAAGTGTGGCCTCTCCTCCTGCTCAACACCCAGTGCTGACTGGGAGCCACAGCTTCCTCCCCCTGGTGGGGCTTCTTCTTGCAATTTCCGGACCCAGGACTGAAGTGACAGGACCCACAGCTCTCTCTGAGAAGCCCCTGTTGTCACACCCACAGCACACAGGTGATGGGACTGGGCCAATCACACTCACAGGCAGGGATGTTTCCTGAAGTCATGGACCCACGGCCTCTGTGTACCTCTCGATCACAGGGCCGGTGTGGCAGAGCCTGTACTCTTGGAGGGGGGCTGTCTTCAGGCTCCCAGGACTCAGAGCTGAATTGACAGGACCACCCCCGCTCTCTCAAATCAGACCCCCTCCCCACAGGCACCAGGCTCAAAGGTGAAGGGTCAGGACACTTACCTTTCACAGAGAGGGACCTTTCTCAACCCTCACAGGACACAAGCGGGCAGTAACAGGACACTCCTGTCTCTTGTGTGGTCCTCTCCACACTCAAGTGGCCCAGGCCTGAGGTCACAGACCTCTTAGACCCCGAGGTCTCAGGTGGGGTCCTTCCCCTTGCTTATAAGACCCAAAGGTAATCTGGCACCACCTCTTATATTCTCTGGTGAGGACCCAGAGCTCATGTCATGAGGCTCCATCCTCTCTTACGTAATAGTAGTCCCAGCAGTCAGAGGACCCAGGGCTGACTTGGCAGGACACCTGGTCTCTGGGGGTGGGGCCCCTTTTCACACTGTGCTTGTACAGGGTCATCTCCTGTGCATCTTTAGAAGAGCATCTGAGTTGAAGCCAGCAGGAGATGCTCTTTCTGTTGCCACCTTGTGGACATCTTGGGAATAGCACCTTTTTCACAGCATCTGCTCCTATCCTTTTGCAGAGGTCCCTTTGAAGCCCCATGGCACCTCACACCATCATGGCCTCAGTGCATTTTGTGTGTCTACGTGTCCATTCTATCCCTGGCGCTCTTCTGCATGTGGGGTTCCTGCCTCTGTCATGTGAGTGACGTTCCCATGCTTATGGACTTCTCAAACTTAGTTGTTTTCATTTGGTAATCTGTGTCATACCTGTGGCATTATTAGACCAGCCCACAGATTCTTGAGGTTGGAGGAAGGATTGTTTCTCCACCACGTAAGCAAAGAGTCAGATATTTAATAGGAGGTGAATGTGGGGAGTACATGTTTGTAACCATTTACTTAACTAAGATTTAGTAATTTAACTGAAGCAACTATTCTCAAAACTGAATGACTATCTCAATGGAATATGGAGCAATGTACTAATTTAGCTTGCTGATATAGAACTTCTATGTAAAGTTTCATGGGAAGTAATGAAGAGAGCCAACATTTTGCACTTGGCACGTTGACTTTAAACTGGCTGTTAGGAAAAGGAAGCCTTGGAAATTACTGAGGATTGTCTTCTCATTTATTCCTGAGAGATGTAGTTGCTAAACTGGGTTTAGGAAGAGAGCTTCAGCACAGCTTCAGACAGTAATACTGCTAGCAAGAGCTTGTTGACCCTCTTACCTTACTTCTTGTGTCTTAAAGTTTTGGGAAGATAAAGAACCTCATCACAAGTGACAAACGTGTATGTGGCCCTTTTCCCACTGAAGATGCGTGACCATAAGCAACATTTTCAGCCCCTTTGGCTTTGTCACTTCAAGAAAGGTACAAGGGTAACTTGAAGGCAACAAAAGGTTTGTGGTGTGTATGTATGGGGATGTTGCTGTAAGTGATGGAACATGTCAGAAGTGGATTGTGAAGTTTCTTTCTTGCTGGAGATTTCTTGTGTGCAGTTGGTGCACAAGTCAGTAGACCAGGTGCAGTGGAGAGCCACGGAGGGGAGATGTTCATTGAGGGCAGACCACGTTATGGCATGCAGGAGACAGGCTATATACTCAAAGGATCAAAATTGAGTATCAGGAATTATTTGCACCAGCACGGTGGTGTTAATTACATTCATGGTGGGTTCCAAAACAGTTAAGTGTGATGCTTGGGGACTCCTTTTGACTGCATTTCCAGAAGTGGCTCTCCACTGAAACCTAAGGAAAACATTCTGCCTCCAAGACGAATATGAGGGGGCATGAACTGTTGATATGGTAGAATAATGTGGAATGGGAGAGTTGAGGGAAAGAAAGGAACCACCACCAGCAGCCCCTGCAAAGGGTGGTCTTCATCCAAAGGAGGTGATGTTGTGTATGTGGTGGAT
>NW_028083125.1:10580-15412 GCF_014824575.4 Sturnira hondurensis
CTCCTGTTGATATTGATTTGGGGCCAACGACTATAAATTTATAGACATGCACATGGACCCCACACATACACCCAGAGACCCCCAAAGCCACACCCAAAGAGACCCCAGATCCGACACCCATAGCCAAATAGATTCAAACCCAGGACACAGACCTCAGAGGCAGGACCCAGATCCATAACCAAGACTCCACGGCCAGACCCCAGAGTTGGAGCTGGACAAGGAACCCTAGTTGCCAGATGCCAGACACAGAAGCTGAACCACACTAGTCAGGGTTTGTAATATTCTTACTTGCATTTCTGTAAATGACCTCGGATCCACAACTTAAATATTAAATTCATTGTTTTGATAAAAAATGATTTGCATCTCTCAAACAAACAGTAACTGTGTGACAGTTTATTTTGCACTGTGGAAATGTTCCTGCTGGAATAGACTTTTGGGTACAAATTGGACACTTTGGGTGGTCAGGGTGCTATTCAGATAAAGAAGACAGCACGGGGCACTGGATATAATGAAGATGTGCAGAATTTTTGTTGAGTCATTTTTAAATGCATACATATATAACCAATTGCTTCTTAACCATTCTTTTATATACAAAAATATGTATAGATAGGTTTCTTTTAAGTAAAAGAGCAAAGCCCTGACACAACAATGACACAACGTTCCAAATGACATGAAGGAAAGGCAGTTTCCCCTGCATGTTGCCCAGACCCTGATCCCTGTGGCTGGTCCCTGTGTCTCCTTTCAGGACATGTCTCCTGCCTGGGTTTTTTGGTTTTAACACAACTTGTTTTGTGGGATACTTTTCTCACATAACAACATTACTTAGAAACTATTCTGTTAAATTCCATTAGTACCACCTTACTAGGTTTTATTTCTTTAATGAAATATCATGTATCCTCACCCATTTTCAGAATTCTATAATATTTCACAGTATGATCAACCCATAATTTAACAAATTCTCTTCTACTGAAAATTTTAAAATTATGTTATTATATAAGTGTTGGATACAATATTTTAAACACATTTCATACACAGGGAAGCATAACTGGGGGGATTTTTATGCTTTTTTAAAATTTTTCATTTATTAATTTGAAATAGAAAGAGTTGTTCCACTTATGTATTCATTCATTGATTGCTTCTTGTATGTGCCCTGACTGGAGAATGAACTGACCACCTTGGCATATAGGCAGGACACTCTAACCAACTGAGCTACCAGGCCAGAGCTACTGGGGAAAAATTTTGAAAAGTGGAATTTCTGGTTCAGAGGGTATGAGGATGTTATTTCTGAATAGCTATTCTCGAAATGATCCGAGAGTCTGCACCAAAGGACCCTTCCCGGAGTCTTTCAGAGTAAGGACACTGCACCTGCCTGCCCATCAGCCTCAGAGATGTCAGGAGTCCTCTGGATCCCCATATGAGCCACCAAATTATGTTGACCTTAAAAATATAGCAGACAGTTATTTTACCAGCACATAAGGGGTTCATTCAGAAATAGTAACAAAAAATGCAATTTAGGACAAACAATTTTGATAAATACTTGCAAAATGCAATTTAGCAAAAGATGGGTAATCTCCACAAGTAAAGAAGAGGAACATTATTTTACAGGGAGAAAGGAGGAAGTTGGGAGGGGTCATTTCAAATGAAAGTGCAGTACAGAAAATTCTCAATTCAGGTTGAGCATGGCCTCCCTCTGGCTGAGTTGCTGGGGAATCGCTTTCTCCTGGGAGCACATGGTACATCTTCATGTTGGGGCCTGTGACAGACGATTTATCCTGTAAATCACCCTGGGTGGTGCAATGTGGACCACTGGCTCCCAACTCCTCTTTAGTGAGGTTTCCCTTTATGCAGTTTCACAGTAATAATTATAGTTAGTTGGTGCAGTTCCAGTCCATGGAAATCAAGTTATATTTATGTGTTCAAAACGAGGTAGGGACCAGAAACACTCTTCCCACTTTATTCCGTGAAAGCCAGTAGCAGCTAAACAAACCCTGCTCTGTGCACTCCTCCCCTCAAATTTGACATGTTATTTTTATGCAGAATACTTGAATTATTTTCCAATACTTTAAATTTATTTAGTGTTGTTTGGTTTTAACTTGTCTCCCTATTTCTGAAACGATTTTGCACCTGAGTTACTTAAACATACCTATTACTCATAATGTCACTTTTTGAGGCGTGAAATTCTCAGTGTGTTTTCCAGTATGCTTATTATGTCATTTAAATATTTGAGCCCTCTGGGACTTGTTTCCTGTGTATGACTTCAGTGGTCAGAATCTACTGACTTATGTTTCCACGGAATGCAGTGCAGTCTTGACCATTTCCTCATTGGTTATGCAGCTTTTGCTGAAAGTGGCTTTGATAAGAGAGGGCACGGATGGGTCCAGAAGAAAGTTGGGGATCCCGACTACAGTCTAGTGGAACAAAGACACTTTGTCAGGCGGCAGGAGGGCCACATCCACCCTAAAAACCCGCCCTGGCTCAGAGCTCCCAGACCCTGCAGAGCGGGTTTCCTCCAACCGCTGGAAAACTAGCCACGAAACCACCAAGCCTCGCTGCAGGCTGTGTGACAGGCTCTCAGGAGACCCAGAGCAGCCAATCCCCGCGGGGCTGGGCGGGTCTTCCGCTGGCCAGTCCGGTACCCAAGGGGCCCCGCCTCCTGCCCCGCCCTTCCAGCTTCTTCTGGCCGCTCATTGGTGGGCAGGGCTGGGATCGCAGCACTGATTGGACCGCATGTCCCACGTGACTATCCAGGAATGAATCTCCCCACCCCCACCCCGCACAGCGCCTTCTCTCTTTCCCAGGGCGGAAAGCCCAGGAGCCCGGAGAAGACGCTGGTTCGAGGTGGGGAGCGCAGCAGGGGCCCCCGGGAACTGACCGGTAAGCGGGGAGCCTTGCCGCGTGGAACCCTTAGCCCGAGACCGTCAAAGTCCAGCCTGAGAGACCCCCCGATGCCCCTCATCCCGAGGGGCCCCCAATCCCTTCAGCATCGAGGAGCCCTCGGAGGAGCCCCGACGCTTAGACCCCCAAACAGTCCGAAAACCCCACTTCCCCTCAGCTCGGGGGCCCCCTACGTGCAGCTCGCCCGGAAAGACCAAGTCTCCCCAAACTCAGAGACCCCGAATGCCGTCGTCCTGGAAACGGACTCCGTGCGGGGACCCGGAAGCCCCTGGACGAGAGGCCCCGAGTCTCCGCCGCCGGGGTCTGACCCTCCCCTCCCCCCAGGCCTCAGCGTCCTCAGCCCGGAAGACGCGGGATCGAGTCCTCAGGGACCCCGAGCCTGTCGGCCCGAGAGACGGCGGTCGGCCGGGAACCGCGCCTGCGTCCCGTGCGGGCCTCTCCGGATCCCCGGGTGCGCCTCCGAGCCCTTCCCGGGAAAAGCGTGTTTCCGGTCTCCGCCGCCTCGGGCCCGGGGCCGCGCTGAGGCGGCACCTGGAGGGAAGGGCGGGAACAAAGGCCCCGCCCCGGCGGCTCGGTCCATCCAGGCCCACGGCCCTCTCTCTGGGCGCCCTGCCAACGGGGAGAACGGCCGGTACCAGAATGTAAAGGGGAACTTCCACGGGCTCGCTGGCCCAGGTAGCGAGTGCGCAGAGGCCTGGGGAACCCGCCGGGCTGGGGGGCTGGCCCCGGCTCTGGCCCCAGCTCAGGAGGCTCCCTCCCGCGTGGACACCGATGGGGGAGCTTGCTCCAATGTCAGAGTAGGGCTGGTGCTGATGGTGCAGCGCTCACAACTCGCTGTAGACTCTCCCATCCCATCGGGGCCAGTCCCTCGGGCTTCCTGGTGCTTTTTGCTCCTCCAAGCTGTTTGCTTTCAGACAAAGGTTTCATCTCTTTCCAGGTCTCAGGGCCCCTCGACCAGCTTTCCTGTGTCACCACCCCAGGCAGGCCACCGAGCTCCAGGAGGAGGACCCTGAGGACGCTGATGAAGAATGGGCTCCAGGGCAGCGAGGTGAGGGGCAGGAGGAGGCAGAGCTGACCTCCCGACACGGACCTGGTGTAGGTCAGGCTGCATCTCGGGACAGAACCAGGAACAGGGTTTGCTTGTCCAGCGAACACACAGGATGCAGAACAGTGTATCGTACAGTGAGGGGATATTCCTGTAAACTTCAAGTGTGCAAAATCACCTTATATATTTATAGACACATTAGTAACCAGTAAATGTGTAAGAATATACAAGTGAATAAGAAATTCAGAAGACTTGTCACTGCAAGAAAGAGAAGCAGGTCTGGACAGTGAGGAGTGTCCCCATAACTGGCTGCCACATGGCCTGCATGGAGACAGACAGGGAACAGTATTAACATGGTGATGATGGAGCTGCAGAGAGGGCCAGGGTCAGAAGTGGGTGATCACTGTATCATTTCCTGCTATCGACTATGGTGCCGTTCTGTCCTATATCATGAGTGTTTGATTGGTGGGGTCAGTCCACTTTCATGGGACTTGGGTTGAAACACAGCTGAAGTCAAGATGTGATCTTTAACTTGAGTGGAATTCTGTTCCTGTGATCAGCAGACTGTGGATGCCAACCAGAGTCTAATGATAAGGAAGGGTGTGGATGGCCAATATGTACACAGGGGGGAGGATACCAGAGAAAGGAAGCGAGGGGGTGGTAGTGCCCTTAGCCTGGACAAGGCCAGTTTGAATGAAGACAACAGAGCAGAAAGGGTTATATTGAAGACATGGAGGCTCTGTGCAGTTACTTTTATTACATTTTTTTTCAGGAGAGGCCAATTTATTTATTTATTTTTTTAAAATATTTTATTTATTTATCTTTAGAGGGGAAGGGAAAGAGAAAGGAAGGAAACATCAATGTATGGTTGCTTCTCGTGCATCCCCTGCAG
>NW_028083126.1:0-861 GCF_014824575.4 Sturnira hondurensis
GAAATGTCCCCAATTCCCAGGAAGGAATAAACGGCAAACGGTTCAGTCTGCAGTTCACACAGCACCTTCCCCAGCATTGCCAGCAAACGATATTCCTACACGAGGCGTAGAGACTTATAGGGGAAACCCGCTTCCTACGAAATGTCCCTATTGCCCAGGAACAAGGAAAGCGCGAAAAGTTCACTCTGTAGATAACACAATACCTCCCATAGCATTGCAGGCAAAGGATACTTCTACTCAAGGGGTAGAGACTTATCACGGGAAACCCACTTCCTAGGAAATGTCCCTATTGCCTCGGAACGAATAAACGGCAAACGGTTCACTCTGCAGATAACACAGCAGCTTCGGCAGCAGTGCCAGCAAAGTATATTTTTATACAAGGGGTAGAGACTTATCGGGGAAACCCGCTTTCTACGAAATATCCTTATTGCCCAGGAAAAAAGAAATGGCAAACGCTTCACTCTGCAGATAACACAGTACGTTCGGTAGCAGTGCGAGCAAACGATTCTTCTACACAAGGGGTAGAGACTTATCGTTGGAAACCCGCTTCCTAGGAAACGTCCCTATTGCCCAGGAATGAATAAACGGCAAACGGTTCACTCTGCAGATAACACAGCACCTTCCCCAGCATGCCAGCAGAGGATAATTTTTACAAGGGGTAGAGACTTATCGGGGGAAACCCGCTTCCTACGAAATGTCCCTATTGCCCAGGAACAAAGAAACGGGAAACGCGTCACTCTGCAGATACTACAGTACCTTCCGCAACAGTGCCAGCAAAGGATACATCTACACAAGGGGTAGAGACTTATCGAGGAAACCCACTTCGTATGAAATGTCCCTATTGCCCCGGAACAAAGAAAT
>NW_028083127.1:0-597 GCF_014824575.4 Sturnira hondurensis
GGGAAGACAGGTACCATAAACAAATGACCACTATAAACAAATGACCACCACCTGCGATAGGTGCAGGACACGGGCCGAGCATTCAAAGGGAGAAGTAGCAGATTTTGCCTGGAGGATAGGAGGGGGAGGTTGATGCTGGAACTGGGTGACTTATTCATACATTGCCAACCAGGTCTCTTTATTGCTTTTTTTAAATGTTAGTTTTGTTTAATCATTGCACCATCAATTTTCCTAACAAAGGATTACCTTTATTTGACTTTATAAAACTTATAAAGCTCTTTTAAAGGTCTATATTTTGATAATGACATTTACTAGGAATTAGCTAGTGTTTCATATAGTACCTTCAATACTTTTAAATAGTACTGTTCAAAAATGTTTCACAAAACAAGCCCTGGCTGCTGTAGCTCAGTGGATTAAGCACAGGCCTGCAAACCACACAATCGCAGTTCAATTCCCAGTCAGGGCACATGTCTGGGTTGCAGGCCAGTTCCCAGCAGGGGACCCATGAGAGGCAACCATACATTGATATTTCTCTCCCTCTCTCTTTCCCTTCCCCTCTAAAAGATAAGTAAATAAAATGTTTCACAAAACAATCAC
>NW_028083128.1:0-681 GCF_014824575.4 Sturnira hondurensis
GCAGTAGTGTTCGCCTTGGACGGCGGCGGCGGCGGTGGTGGCATAGCGAGCCGCGTCTCCAGTTCTCCACACCGGAGCATTAATGCCATCACCAGCTCATCATAGCGGCTGATGGCACACGAGAGCTCTTCCGTGTCTACGCCTCCTAGGCTGCGGAAACTGTTTCGCACCATGCGCTGGGTGGCCGACAGCTCTGCCATCATGGCTGCTTGCCCAGCACGGGCGGCAGCGGTGGCAGCGGTGGCAGTGGTGGCAGCGATTTTAGCAGCAGTGGAAACATCAGGGGCAACAGTGTGATCAACAGCGGGGGCAGCAGCGGGGGGGGCAGCATCGTTGGCAGCGCTTGACGTAGCCGCCCGGGCATCCTCCAGCGATGAAAACGTCTCCTCCAGCACACCAACGGGTTCTGGCACTCCATTCGAGGCCAGGGCAACCAGCTTCGCCTGCGTTGGCGCCGAGCTCTTGGAGGCCAGATGGCCTCTACGCCTGCCTCGTCTTGACACCTTTGAGGCACTGCTTCCGCTCAAGGCACTCACACTGCTGTCGCTCTCCATCGGCGTTGCTCCGATGGTGGCTCCTCCTTTTGACGAGTCCAGCAATCGTATGCTCGCTGACACGGGCTAGTTGCTATGGTGATAGCTCCACCTATTGGTAGAGTGCACTAAGCTGTCCCAAGACACA
>NW_028083129.1:0-583 GCF_014824575.4 Sturnira hondurensis
ATCCTTACGCCCACCTCCTAAAATGTCTGCATTCTCTCTGAACCTTTAACAAGGCTGATTCTTGGTTCTTGGCAGGGTACATGTTGTTGCATTATTTTTGTAACGTAATATTTGGAGCTTCACTGATTAAGTACATCAAATCACAGATTTTACTGGAATCCTCTCCTACTCTTTTGTTTTTGACTCAAGTTTTAATTGTTCTTTTTCTCTTTCTTTTTCTTTTTTTTGTCTTTCTTCTTTCTCTTTCATTCTGCCCCTATATTCTCATTTCTCCTTTTTTTCTTTTCTTTTACACTCCCAATTTTCATTTATCCCTCATTCAGTCCGCTTTTTCTTCCTCACTCTCAGTATTCCCTCTCCCTCTATCATTACAAAACCAAGTCCCAATCCTCTAACAATCTCTCAGACTTTTCTTTGTTTCTTTTGACACTATTATTCCCATACAATCTAGAGTTATTTTAGTTTGTGTGTTGTTGGTAGCACTCCTGTGGATATTTCTCTCCAATGTGGCTACTATATTTTTTTTCCTTGTGTAATATTTTCTTTCCTTCCTATCTCTCTCACTTTATTTTGTAGTATTTTC
>NW_028083130.1:0-972 GCF_014824575.4 Sturnira hondurensis
TTTGCTGTTATTGGCCTGTTCAGGTTTTATGTTCTTTTTCATTGAGTTTTGGAAGATTATATTTTTGTAGAAATTTGTCAATTTCACCTACGTTTTCAAATTTCTTGACATACAGTTCGGCATAGTAATTCCTTACATGCCTTCTATTTCTGTGGTATCAGTTGTAATCTCTCCTCTTTCATTTCTGATTGTGTTTATTTGGGTCTTCTCTCTTCTTTTCTTGCTGAGCCTACTTAAAGGTTTGTCTATTTTGTTTATCTTTTCAAAAAACCAACTCCTGGATTCATTGATCCTTAGAATTGTGCTTTTAGTCTCTATGTTATTTAGTTATGCTCTGATCTTTGTTATTTCCTTCCTTTTACTTGCTCTGGGCTGTCTTTGTTGTTATTCCTCCAGTTCTTGTAGGCGTCGGGTTAGGTTGTTTGTTTGAAATGTTTCTATCCTATTTAGGTGAGCCTGTATTGCTATGAACTTCCCTCTCAGGACCGCCTTCACTGTGTCCCATAAGTTTTGGGTTGTGGTGAGTTCATTTTCATTAGTTTCAAGAACTTTTTTGATTTCCTCCCTAATTTCAATCTTGAACCATTCGTTGTTTAATAGTATACCATTCAGTCTCCATGATTTTGGGTGTTTTGGGTTTTTTCCTGCGGGGTTGGTTTCCAATTTCAGTCCCTTGTGATCAGAGAAGATGCTTGGTATGATTTCTATTTTCCTGAAGTTGTTGAGACTGGTTTTGTGTCCTATCATGTGATCTATCTTTGAAAATGTTCCATGTGCACTGGAAAAGAATGTGTATTTAGCTTCTTTGGGATAGAGTGCTCTATATATATCAATTAGGTCCATTTCTTCTAGAGTGTCATTTAATGCTGCTATATCTTTGTTGATATTTTGTTTGGAAGATGTGTCCATTTTAGACAGTTGGGTGTTAAAATTCCCTACTATAATTGTGTTGCTGTCAATATCTTTCTTGAG
>NW_028083131.1:0-964 GCF_014824575.4 Sturnira hondurensis
AACTCTCCATAAGCCCCAAATATCCCACAATTACTCAGTAAAAACAAATATGAAACATATCACCTTATACCTTATGTCTCAAATACACATACAATGCCACAGTAACTGCATGTACATAAACACACACTCCCAAATTTTCATGCAGAATTACTCTGCCATCCCACAGAATACACAATCACATAAACAATACATCAAAGTATACGAACACCACATAACACCAGCATACACAACACCCACCAGAATATACAGCTCCTGAAAATCAAAAAATGAAACAAAAAATACATGTAACTATACATGCTCTGAACACATAATGACCCTTCTACATTCCTCCAATACAAAACAAAAAGATCATACACTCAAGCTAGTGAACAGAACGATTTTTCAAATATGCAGATGATCTTTCAAAGACACTAGATCGATCCACAAATACACAGGATGGAAGGGAGAAAAGAACAGGTAAATATTCTTCACCCACAGACACAAAATACAATCAACCACCAGATCCTTGAATATCCATGCACTGTATCTCAACACCCTCCAAATACAACACTCAGCCTACACACTCTTGCCAAAAATAGACATGACCTCCCCTTAATCACAAATATCCACAGACAAAACCAACTCACACATTTCAACACATAACCAGATTTCTGCCAATCAATTAAAAACTACAACCCCCGTCTGTGCCCACAAGTCCAGGATTTAACAATAAACTGCACTGCCTTTAGAGCCAGCAAACTCAGTCACTTCATTGACAAGAGTGCAGTTTGAACGTCATTGTTGGTTGAGATTATCAGGAATTACATGCAAGCTTCACTCATTTCCACTCATGTTCAATGACTTGAGCTACTTCTTTCTCAACAAGAGGACCATTTTCAAATTCAGAAGAACGAAACTACCCTGCAGTTCGCATATTTGTTCAGAATGCAGGAGACACAGGATGACCCTCAGGGTTTAACAGCTT
>NW_028083132.1:0-5617 GCF_014824575.4 Sturnira hondurensis
ACATTATTACACTTTTAATTGATTTTATCTTATTTTATTAATGTATCTATTCAAAGTAAACTGAAAATTACTCTAAGATGTTTGTGTTCTCAAGAGCATAGTTAATTGTCTGTATTTCCACAGAAGTTGGAATTTAGTTTAGTTGCATTTTTTTTACTATAGACCCTCTAAGGGTTAAATGAGCATTTTGTGTGTGGGGCTGCTTCTCCACATTTGAAATGCTATTTATCCTTTGATTTAAAGTATTCCACAAAGATCTGGGAAGAGCTTTCTGGAAAATTAAAATATGCAGACTTTCTCATTGTTTCTTGATTAATGAGCATTGACAACAACGTGTGTTTCCTCTCACAAATAGAAGTCCGTGGTATGTCCCTGGGCCAATACCCTGTGGTTTTTCTTTCGCTCCTACAGCCTGAACATGCTGAGGGGGAAACAGAGCCCCACTCTGGAAATCTTACTCCTTGATATGGTAGATGCTGCCTTTCATTGTGTCTAGACCATGAAGAATTCAGCCCAAGGACAGACAATGCTTCCCTTCTTTTCCACACCTTCTTCTTTTTCACATTTCCCAGAAGGACAATTGGTCTGGAGGCAAAGGGCAACATACTAGAAATAAAACACTACCTTGTGTCTCTTATGGTAATTTTACTCTTTTAACAATCTCTTTCATAAATGTTGTAAGGTATTATTGGGTAATTGTTCTTTTATAATAATATTAGTGACTCCTTAAGAAACTAATATATGGAAACCATCAGGATTTATTTTTGACATACTTAAGCCTTAAAAGTACACCCAAGGATTTTATAAGGCTCATGAGTATATAAATAGAAAGATATCTTACACTGGCATTAACTTAAATTGGAAAACACTCAACAATATAATAAACTGTGCAGGCCTAAATGGACAATGTGGTGATAGGTGTATCAAGAAAGAAAACTGAACAACCAAACCAAACCAATGTTCTGTTATGACTTGTGTACAAGGTGTCTCTCCCAGTGTCAGGAAGTAGTGGTGGAAAGGGACTCCAGCCCAAAAGAGGATATACACGGTTTGGTGGGCAAAGGCTTGTGTCAAGTTGCAATGTAAGTCTAACATAGCTCATTTTCTAGTCATCTGGGAATAATCCAAAGGAATTTCACATTTTTCTCATTTAAATACAATACAATTCCAATTTATAAACAATCTTGTAAGGCAAGCGCAGTTGCTTTCATTTTAACAATTGGAAGTGTTAACGAAAGGCATCTCATGCACAATGTAGGAAATCTAGAGTTCTTATTCAGATGTGTCCTTTCTATTATGATTTTGAATAAAAACGTCTATATTTGCTCATCTTTGCGAATGCTAAAAGGATGCGATATGAAAGTAGGTGGGAGTACATTTGACAAAAAATAAATAGGGAAGTAAAGCACATAAGTTGAGATCTTTAAAAATATGACAAATTTAGCCAGTCACTTAACCAAAATTTCTTTAATTTAACAGGGTAATGCATTCATTGGCCTCAACTTCTTCACCACTTCTTATTCCCTCACCACCAAGGGCCTTTTGGTAGGCCCTTTAAGAAAAAATCAAGGGGATAAAATACGGTAGATGCTATTTTTAACAATAGTGCTTTATAATCTATCAATAAAAATAAAATGTCACAGTTGACCTCAAACTTTGATTTATACAAAATACAGATTGAAAATGGGACTGAAATCACTATGTTTAT
Organism: Sturnira hondurensis; assembly: GCF_014824575.4. Taxonomy (NCBI): domain Eukaryota; kingdom Metazoa; phylum Chordata; class Mammalia; order Chiroptera; family Phyllostomidae; genus Sturnira; species Sturnira hondurensis. Next base: position 1,709 of record NW_028083132.1, read on the forward strand.
ATTGATGGGATTCACAGGTGGTTTTGAAGATGCAAGTCTTTCTGCTTTTACTATTTCTAGCTATCTATCTTTTCACTCTGATAGGAAACTTGGGAATGGTCTTATTGATCACTCTGGATTCTCAGCTGCACAACCCGATGTACTATTTTCTGAATGTGTTGTCTATCTTAGATGCTTGTTATTCTTCAGTTGTCACACCCAAAATGTTGGTCAACTTCCTGAACGAGAACAAAGCTATTTCTTATTTTGGGTGTGTAGCACAAATGTTTCTCTTTGTTACACTTGGGACCACAGAATGCTTCCTCTTGGCTGCAATGGCATATGATCGCTATGTGGCAATCTACAACCCTCTCCTGTACTCAGTGAGCATGTCACCCAGAGTCTATGTGCCACTCATCATTGCTTCCTACATCGGTGGCATTTTGCATGCTTGTGTGCACACAATAGCCACGTTTAGCCTATCCTTAATGCCTCCAATGAAATCAGGCAGGCATGTCTTTTGTGACATCCCTCCTCTCCTTGCTATTGCCTGTTCTGACACTCACATAAACCAGCTTCTACTCTTCTACTTTGTGGGCTCCATTGAGATCGTCACTATCCTGATTGTCCTGATCTCCTATGGCTTCATTCTGTTGACCATTCTGAGGACCCGCTCTGCTGAGGGGAGGAGAAAAGTCTTCTCTACATGTGGCTCTCACTTAACAGGAGTGTCAATTTATCATGGAACCATCATCTTCATGTATGTGAGACCGAGTTCCAGCTATGCCTTGGACTATGATATGATTGTGTCAACGTTTTACACCATTGTGATTCCCATGCTGAACCCCATAATTTACAGTCTGAGGAACAAAGATGTCAAAGAGGCTATGAAAAGAGTGTTTGGGAAATTTGTGTTTACCAATAAAGTATCTTTTTACAGTTAAGAGTGAATTAAAAAAATTAGAGGTATGTTTTATGCCTTAATAATAAGAAGATGTGATGAACATGTTTTCTTTTCCTGTCACAATGGCTATCATCAATAAGTCAACAAATGATTGTTTGCTAAGATGAGGAGAAAAGGAAACCCTCGTGCAGTATGGGTGGGAATGCAGGATGGTGCAGCCATGGTGGAAACTCGTATGGAGTGAATAAAAAATGTAAAGCGGAGCCCTGACCACTGTGCCTCATTTAGTTGGGCATCAGCCCACAGACTGAATTGTCTCTAGTTAGGTTCACTATCAGGGCACATGACTGAATGGTGGGTTCCATCCCCTAACTGGGCATGTAAAAGAAGCCACCAACATATCTATGTTTCTCTTTTGAATCAATGTTTCTTTTATTTCCTCTCTCACTCCCTTCCCACTCTCCAAAAAAAAAATAAATCAATAAAATATTTTGAAAGTCTAGCTTACAAACATTTAAAAATAGTACTGCGTGAATTGCAAGAATAAATGGTGATTGAAGGAGACATAATTTGGGGTGGTGAACAAACGATACAATTTACAGATGATGTAGTGTAGATCTGTACCCCTCAAACCTATGCAATTTTCTTAAACAATGTCAGCCAATTAATTCAATCAAACATACATCAAAAAATGTAAAAACTTAAAAAATATTTTATAAACATAAAAATGGAACTGCCTTAAGACCCAGTGATTCCACTTCTGGAAATATATCTGGGAAAAACTAAAATGATAATTTGAGAAAGTATATGAACCTTTATGTTTATTGCATAGGCAATTAACAATCAAGATTGGGAACAGCCAAAGTGCTTATTGGTAGTTAAGTGGATAAAAACGTTGTTGTAGTTTACACAAGTGAATACCATTCAACCATAAAAGAGAGGAAGTCTTACTTTTTGCGACAGATGGATGGGTGTAGAGGGTATTATGCTAAGTGAAATCAGCCAATCAGAGAAAATCAAGTACCATATGATTTCACTTTTATCTGGAATCTAATGAACAGAATAAGGGAACAAACAAAATAGAAACAGATTCATAGACACAGAGAACAGACCGACAGCTGTCTGAGGAGAGAGAGTTTGGGGGAATGGGTGGAAAAAGTGAAGGGATTAATCAGTACAAATTAGTAGTTACAGGGTAGCCACAGAAATGTAGATTACAGCATAGGAACTATGAGGTCTGTCCAAAAACTATCCATCCATGCAAAGTGAAAAATAGAGACATTTACTGTAGAAGATACAAGATAGAAGAAACATTGTATGTAGGACAATGACACTTACTCCCCTTCAAAGTAGGAACCTTGGGATCTCACACAGTTCTCCTAATCAACATCAGATGCCCCTTCTTATATTCCAAATCTCATCGATGGTCTCAAACCTCTTCCCTTTCAAAGGTAATTTTAATTTTAATGCAGGGTGGTGAATGTGAGTGATACGGTTGAGTCATCTAGGCAATTGATTTTTCGAAAAGAAACTCTGTATGATACATGATAAATGAAGAGGAACATTGTCATGATGAAGCTGCAAATCACCAGTTGCCGATAATGGTAGCCATTTTCATCATATTGCATCTCTCAACCAATGAAGTACTTTCATGTAGTACTATTTACTAATTGTTTGCCCTTCAGGGGTATACTCATGAGGGAAAACTCCTTCAAATTCAAAAATCACAGTTAGCATAGTCTAGATATTGCTAAAAGTTTGGTGCTCCTTTCTCAGCCATGGAGAGCCAAGAGAATTCCATTGAGATAGTTGGTCCTTTGTGTTTGGATCACAGCCATAAATCCAAGACTCATCTCTGCTTATGCTTTTCTTGAGGAAATCTGGTTCATTGGTAGTGGTTCCAATCAAGTCATCAGCAACTTCAGCATGACGTTCCTTTTGTTTTGGTAGCAGAAGCCATGGAACAACTTTTACCACCACATATTTCATGCCAACATCTTGTGTGAATATCTCAAACACGGTAGTTTTTTTAATCCACAAGTCATTTTCTATTTCTTGCACTCTAAGTTGCTGATCTTTGTTGATTGTGGCCCATAAGCATTGAACATTTCAGGTGTTGCGCTTGTTGCGGGACTTCCAGAACATGGGTCACTTTCAACAGATTCTCAAACATCGTTGAATCATTTCTGCCACACTTTCATTTGTGCAGCAGTCATTACATCCTCCCCAAAACCCTTCTGAATCATTTGAGTACTTTTTGCATGGGAATGCTCAAGCTTAACACAATATTTGATGCAGATTTGTTGCTGAGCTCACTCAGTCATTTTGAATGAGATGGCCACACAGAACACATGCTCACTCAATGATGTGTACAACACCCAGTGACTAGTATAGTAAAGTCATGATTCTTCACACATACACCTTCCCATCCAATCTCCTTGGCTGCCAGGTTACATTGATGTTGGAAAGCATTCTTGTTACTGTTAGTAACAATGGCTGGAGTTTTTCCAGACAGACTTCAAACAGCCAGTGACATTGAGAAACACATTTGTAGAGTCAGGTGGGTACATGAAGAAGTGAGGGGACCACTCAGAAGTGCATGATTGCCTAATCACTTAACTGTCCATCTGAAACTACAGCAGAATAATCTTAAGTACAAATGATAGTTGAAAATTAAAGAAAACGAAAGAAAAATTTGGGAGAAAAATTATAATATAACAAGAGAAAGAGAACTCACTAAGAAGAGACACTTTTAGGATGGAAATAGGTGAATAGCAGTGCTGGGAGAATCCAAACAGGAGAAAAGAAATGTAGAGAAATTATTGGGGTGAATATATTGTGAAAAGAGTTGCTTTTTAAATTTTTTATCTAATTTTTTTATTTAATTCTTGTTCAAGTACAGCTTTCTCTCTTATGCTACCAGCCCTGCCCACCCCCCGCCCCATGCTCCCCACCTCCCTCCCATTTCTGCACCCCACCTTAATTATTGTCCATGTGTCCTTTATACTGGTTCATGTGAGTCCATT
>NW_028083133.1:0-562 GCF_014824575.4 Sturnira hondurensis
GGCTTTGGTGTCTTCAGCAGGAACAGAGAGGACTCAGGTACCCAGGCCAGGCCGGAGAGTGGACTTTTGGAGGCTGCTGAGTTCCCTGATGAGCTGCCCAGTAACTCCAGCCCCCAGGCAGGTTCCCAGGCCTCTTTCACCAGTCATCAGATGCAGCTTGGAACCATATTAAACAGCTGGTTTGTGGGTCTTTTGGTGGGTGGAACCAGGTTGGTTTCTGACCACGTTCTTTTGTTTGAAGGAAAGAAGAAAAAAGAACCCTTACTCAGGTTTCTTCAAATGTGCATTGTGGGGAGGCATTGCGGGGGTCTCTGGGAGCCAGCCTGTGTTTCTGGAACACAGTGGGAGGGGGTGGCTCTCCCATAACCTTTCCGATCCATTCTATTGGTACGGGCTGTGTTGGCTCATAGTCTTTGATCTCCCAGACTTTTGCTTTTTTAAAATTTTATTTTATTTTATTTATTTATCTTTAGAGGGGAAGGGAAGGAGAGAGGAAGGAAACATCAATGCATGGTTGCTTCTCGTGCATCCCCTGCAGAGAACTGGCCCCTGCCGGAAACTG
>NW_028083134.1:0-2032 GCF_014824575.4 Sturnira hondurensis
CCATGTTCTCAGATTCTGGTACTAGTGATTTATTGTGTTCAGAGGTAGGATAGTAGGGAGGGGCATGTTCACCACTGTGCTGTCCATCTCTAGCCTCCCTGAGAGGTCTGGGCCCTGTGGCCAGAGTGTCATGGATTCTTGCATTACATAGAATGTCCTTAATATTGAGGATATAAAATTTTGAATTTGTATCATTTGAAAATGTGTTCTGTAGTCTATGTTTGCCTTTTCAATCCCTTATCGGTACCTCAGTGGGACAAAAAATTTTAATTTAACTGAATTTAATTCATCGATATCTTATCCCAGTATTTCAGTTCAAAAATCACCTGAAAGCTCACTGTCACAGACTATGTCCTGTATTTCCTTGACATTTTGATGAAGAACTCTGTGACCCTGTGATTGTGGAGTGGAACAGCAATGCTGGTTCACGAATGGTGAGAGTCATGTGCAGAGAACCAGCTCCTTGCCTGACAGGTGTCCCACAGAGACAAAGCAGGTCTTCCACCAGAGTGAATCCCTGCAGGGTGCCCATGTCAGTGATTGTAACAATAAATGCCAGAGGGGATGGCCTAGTCACCATATTCCAATTTTACTGATCTTTCAGGTTCCATTGAAAAAGATGAACATTTTGAGGAAAGCATGATTTTACATCTGAAGCATTGTGTTAAACATATCAGCACTTGCCAAATTCTATGACCCCACTTTCCTGTGCAGTCAAGTGCCCATAGGGTTCTGCATGAACACCAGACCATGTATGTGACAATGTTCCCGTACAGTCCAATGGAACTAAATCATCCCTATCACCTCGGGGCCTCATTGGTGCTGTAACGTCATGTTATAGTGCCTGGCATGGCTCACAGGTTCTTTGTGTTGACCATCCTGCCGACAAAACTACTCTACTGCCAGTGTTGTAAAAGCACAGGTCCTGGGATCACAGTGGTGGATGAGCCATCCAGGTGTGTTCAGTTACACTGTGACATTTGTACAGGACAAGCAGGCACAGTGATGTATTTTTCAAGCCATATGTGTCCCTACCTGCACAGAACTGTAAAACTGTTTGTGACATCAGCCTTCATCTAAGTATAACCTTATCTAAAGAGAGGCATTCATAAACCCACATGCTTTTACTTTTAGTAATAATGATGTCCCCTCTGTTTGAGCACCTGCCTCTAAATTATATGGAAGCTCAGAAACCCTGATTCTTGATGTCAAAAATTGGCCCTGCCTGGTGTAGCTCAGTGGATTGAGCATGGGCCTGCGAATGAAGGGATCATGGTTTGATTCCCAGTCAGGGCCCATGCATGGGTTGCAGGCCAGTTCCCAGCAGGAGACTCATGAGAGGCAACCATAAATTGATATTTCTCTCCCTCTTTCCTTCCCTTCTCCTCTAAAAATAAATAACTAAAATCTTTAAAAAATGTATATAATCCTGGCACTCTTATTGCTATTAGTAAACATTTGTTGTATTGCCTGTCTCAACTACTTTGTACAAACATATCTCAGTTAAATTCTTACATTTTTTTCTTTTCTGTGAATTTTCATAAATGCATCTTTCAATTCTGAAACTAGATAAAATTTGGATGAGAAGCAATGTGTTGACTTCCTAGGCCCATGTTTTCTCTTTCAGCCCCAGTACAACCAGGTCTCCTGCGAGGCTACATGAACGTGGTCCCATTGAACTGTGTCCATCCTTCCAAGAATGACACTTGGCCTTTTCATTGTGGGTATTGACAGGTCTCCATCAACTTGTACAGAGTCCTCAATTATATATGAAAATACTAATATGTGTGATGAAATGGTTTTCTCGAGGTCCTTGAAAAAGGCTTCAGCTCGAATCTGCATCATCCTAGGGTCGTCACTGGAAGTCCCAGGCACACACACCCTGGTCAAAAGCACTAATGCTCTGGCTTTACTTATCAATGGAAACACAAGCCAGGTCACAGAAACTTGGGAGGCAGAGATGCTGTGAACCTGGGTGCAAGGTCAAGGACATCTCATGTGTCTGTGCTTCACAGTCACCCTGTGCCATCCC
>NW_028083135.1:0-1146 GCF_014824575.4 Sturnira hondurensis
CTAATTCTTAAAGTCTCCAGAGTTTAAAATACAGTACACTGAACAAATGCAAAGTTACTATTTTATTATTTCCTACACACTGTAACCACAAGGAGAGTTTTTGGGTTTTCAAGACACATTTATTCACCACCATGAAGAAACTACATTGAGCAATCAACAGCATGGGAGGAAGGAAGGACGGAAGGAAGGAAGGACGGAGTATATGAAAAACCGCTTGTTGGAATGCTTTATACTTTCCACAGAACAGAAACTAAAACAACCTGTTATACAGTTAGCCACAACACAGTTCTGGTGTTTTTTGCCCATTCATATGAGTATTGTCTGAAACATGTCTTCTCTGTAGCAACTAGGCCCTGACACCACTGTGCTTAGCTGAGTCCACAAATCTGTTGTGACCCATACCTACCCTGTCACCTCTCTGGCTCTCCCTTCCTCCTAAGCTTTGGTTTTGGCTGTAATTGAAACCTTCTGCCACTGACACAGCTACTGCGGCAACCACCACAGCCACCCAGATTTCGTGGTTTGGCAAAGTATTGGTCTCCACCACCATAAGGGCCAGAGCTTCTGCCTCCAAAGTTTCCTCCTTTCATGGGTCCAAAATTTGAAGAGTGATTGCTGTGATTGCAAAAATCATAGCTACAAGTACTGTATGTATTGATTTCTATTCCCTAGAGTAGTGATTCTTAACTTACACCCTGCAGAATCTATTAGTAAGGGAAGTGTGAAAGCCACTCTCTAGTCTAAAGGACAGTAAGGGGAATGACTTGAGGAATATTCCAATTTATAGTTCCTGAAAACAGAAAGAGCACTAGACTGAGAGTAAAAATAACCCTGCATTCTAACACCGAATTAGTAACCAACTATGTAAAACACTTCATTTCTTTGAGCCTGTTTTCTCATCTGCACATAGGAGCACCGAAGTATGTTTCAGCTTAAAGGTCACAGCCCAACTATAATTTTCCCCCCAAATGTTTCTTCTATTAAAAGTAAAATATAGGATTTAGATAACACACATTAGAATACAATACATTTATACAGGCCAAAAAGTATTTGTCGAAAATTTTTCTGTCTATTTGGCCTATTATCAAGCAACCAGTCTATTTTTTCAATAGTATTTTGACATAAATAAAAAGTGTATATTACATC
>NW_028083136.1:0-669 GCF_014824575.4 Sturnira hondurensis
CCTTGCCCCTAAGTCCTAAGCACAAAGCTCTAAGCCCTAAGCCCTAGCCTTTATCCTAACCCCTATCCCAAGCCCCATCACCAAGCCTCTGCCAGACCCCTGACCCTTGAATCCTGACTCTAGCTCTAGCCCCTAGCCCTTAGCCTCTTCCCTTCTTCAACCCCAACCGGGACCATGACCTATTGCTCACAGAAATACAGCTTCCTCAAAGCAAGTCTACCTGTTTGAGTGTCAGCTGTTGTGTCCTTTCTTTTGCCCCATGACCTCTCCTGTGCCATGTTCATGTAATGTGTGTAGTGTTCATGTACCTATTTGTGTTGGAATGACACTTTCCTTACCTTCCCGAAGAGAGTCCACGTAGAAATTCTATCACCAACGCTGCTCAAGGCGTTCTTCCCGATCCACTGCTGTCGAACTCACCGATGAACATAAACATCCTGGTGCCGATGATTTTCAGCGATGGATTTGGGTACTTTGAGTATGTCATCTGTTTCCCATGTGACCTCTTATAATATGTCTAATGTTTATCTACCTATTTGTGTTGAAACAATGCTTTCCTTACCTTCCTGAAGACACTCCCACATAGAAATTCGATCACAAATGCTGCTTCAGGTGTTCTTCCTGGTCCTCTGATGTCGAACCCAGCAATGAACATACACATCCTGGTGC
>NW_028083137.1:0-599 GCF_014824575.4 Sturnira hondurensis
ACTGCCTGGACTGTGGTCACATCCCCAGACAGTGGTGGGGGAGGACTGGGGCCAGCGTGCCAGCAGCTGAGGCTCTTCGAAACGTGAGTACCTGCCTGTGGCCTATTATTTAATCCTTTATGTTCTTGTGTTTTTTTTTTTTTTTCTGTAACGCATGTCCTCACCTTTGGAACATAAGCATCTTGAGAGTGGAAACACACCTCTTTGTTCTTCTACTTTCTAGCCACGTACCTAGACGGGCCATCATTCTGGGCTTGTAAGGTGGAAGGAGGCTCCTGGTTTGTTTAGCCAATTAATTTATCATCCTGCCACACAATTGCAAACAGTTTTATTTTCCATTTCTCTACTTCCTTCTCTTATCTGCAGCAAATCATTCTGTATAGTTTCTTTACTACCTCTACTTTGGTGACGAGGCTTGACAAAAACCCAGGAAGGTGGGCTGAGGGTCTCAAGAAAAGCTAGGGAGTGACCTTCTCTTTCCTCCGAGGATGAAAGAGTTGATTCTCAGTCTCTTTTCTCATGATTCCTTGAAGAATTTTTGAACTCATTCCATTTTTCCATCTATTTACTCATCCACTACTTAATCAGTTCTAGAGATT
>NW_028083138.1:0-854 GCF_014824575.4 Sturnira hondurensis
TGAGCTTTGTTTGTTGTTGTCCTTCTAGTTCTTCTAAATATATGTTGTAGACTGCTCTGCCTGGTTTTAGGAATTGTATCTCTACCCCTTGTGGCTAAGGGTGAGGGACTACCTGAGCCACAGGAGACAAAGCTTGTCTCTGGTAGCTAACGCTGCCTCAGTTTCCTCTCCCTGCCCCCAAAGCCTGGTCAGAAGTCAATGATGGGTAAGACCCCTCACAGCGGGGAGCACCCTAAGCCAGACTCCATCACTTGGGAGGCCTTCATGGAAGGACTCAGGGGCTGCAACAAAGAGCAATGGACTCTCGCCCCCCAGCTTTGACAAAGCCCGAGTCCCCATGTTCTCTAGGAGAAGTGCTTCCTGGCTCTAATCCCCTTAAGCCTAAATACCTGCTGGGGAGAGGTGTACCTCCTTGCCTTGCTAGAGCGTGTCCTGGGGAAAAAATCTGGCATCACAAAGACTTCCTGATAAACCTGTGAAATCCACTCTGCTAAGAGTGCTTTCATTCATATGTTAAGGGTTCGAGCAGGAAACCCTAAAACTCTATTCCTGACAGACTCTGACTCAAACTAAGCCCTCAGATTTCTTTGAAATGTTATCTACTTTTTGATCCTTGACACCCTGTATTCCTGTGTATTACAACCCAACAAAAGCCCCTAGAGGAGGGGGCTCAAGGCCTTTTTCCCCTGAGAAACTGGCCACTGCTCATAGCCTTTTTCCTCTGGGAAAATGGCCACTTCTCTTCCCAAAGCAGATCACATCATGTCTCAGTGATATTTACTCTCATCCGTGGCAGGGGGTGGGGGGAGGACTTGAGAGGGAAGTCAACCCCACAGATATAGGTTAAGGTTGTT
>NW_028083139.1:0-763 GCF_014824575.4 Sturnira hondurensis
AATATGAAAATTAATGATACATTGAGATATTACTATACTCTTGTCAGAATGGTTATCATCAATCAATCAACAAACAACATCTGCTGGTGAGGATTTGGAGAATAAGGGGACACTTCTGGACTGTTGGTAGGAATGCAGATTGGTGCAGGCACTGTGGTGTCTTTTTCTTATAAGGTCATTGAATCCTATGACACCAGGCTCCCACCTATGACTTTATCCAACCTAATTACTTACACTAAAGCTCGACCTCAAAATAGTTGCATTCAGGGTTAGAGCTCCAATATATCAAATTGGGGGTGGTGGAATGTTCAGTCCAAATCAATTTCTTTTGAATTTAACTAATTATTCTCTCCACAAGGTCAATATAAGAAATAAACACAATAATTTAAAATTTCATCATATTTTAATATAAAATACACATTTTCAGGCTAAAAACAGTAAACAATCCTTTAATTATTTTACTTATAAAATAAGATCAAGTAAAAATTAATAAAAGCATTTATTTATATATAAATGTTAACTGAAAGTAAAAATAATTTTATTGCAGTAATTATGTGTTTAGAGGTTAAAAAAACTGAGAAAATGAAAATATAGGCTCACAGAACTGAAAACACTGTGAAACAAAGCTGTATCTGTGAATGTGCATGTATTTATGTATATATGTATATACATAACTAAATAAAAGTGTGTATAGGAAAAATAACTATGCATAATATATAACCATATAGATATTAACATATTCCATAGTATTTCCAACATAAAA
>NW_028083140.1:0-712 GCF_014824575.4 Sturnira hondurensis
CTAGAGGTCCTTGGGGTCTCAGGGATGCGAGTAAGGACGGAGGCGGCCAGACGGGCAGCAGCCATTAGCCGGCGCATAAAGACCTCGGAGCCGCGGCTGCTGCAGCGGTTGGAGCCCAGAGGCTTCCTTCCGTCTGTGCCCAGCGACAAGGGCGTCTGCCACGGAGAACTCATCGGAGAACTCATTGGGAGCCTGGCAACCCTGAGAAAAGTCAAGGGCAGCGACAGCAGCAGTGGTAGCGGCGGCGACAGGACGGCAGCCATTGGCCTGCGCATAAAGACCTTGGAGCCTTGGCTGCCTCAGCGGTCAGGGCCCAGAGGCTTCCCCCTGCGCCCAGCGACAGGGGCGTCTGACACAGAGGACTCATCAGGACCCCAGCACCTGTGAGTAAAGACAAAAGCGGCAGCGGCAGAGCCGGCTGCCCTCGGGAGCCAGGCACCCCAGAGTAAAGTCAAAAGCAGCAGCGGCGGGACCAGCAGCAATTGGCCGGCACGTAAAGACCTCGGAGCTGCTGCTTCCGCAGCTTCCAGGGCCCAGAGGCTTCTGTCTACCCCCAGCGTCGGGGCGTCTGCCACAGAGGACTCAGCGGGAGCACAGCAACTGTGAGTACAGACAAAAGCGGCAGTGGCAGGACCGGCTGCCCTGGGCCAGCCCAAAACTCCTCAGAGCCGCCACTGCCACTGTGTTAGGGGTGTAGAGGCTTCCGTCTGTG
>NW_028083141.1:0-538 GCF_014824575.4 Sturnira hondurensis
AGCATCCTTACAGGCCGAAAGACCTGCACTCCATTGCCCCTCAAAATACTCCTAAGGCTCTCTAGTTCTTACCTGAGTCCCAGGCTAGCCAGGCCACTTCCCAGGAGAATTTCGGGCCAGAAAACTTAAAACAGCACTGAAAAGCCTACTTCTTAGCAGAAGAACCTGCCACTTACTCCCAAACCCCAACTCGTCCTGCTGGCTAGTATTCTCTTAACTACCGAGCAGAAAAAATCTCCTCTGCAGTGGATCTGGGCTTGGAAAACCAGACTTGGCAAGGCGTTCCAGGTTACAAAGCCTACTTTTCCAAGGCCGGCTTTGCTTTTCGAGTCTTGGAAATGTGAACACCGCACTGGAGAAGCCTAATTCCCATCCCCACATCCAGCAACACGCTCCAGGGACGGCTACTCACCAGGCACCCATGCTTTGAACTCCCAGGCTAGAAAGTCTACTTTGGAGGTTGATTTCAGCCCGGAAAACTTAGCACAGCACTGGAGAGGCCTACTAATTGAGCCCAAAACCTGGCCCGAATGCCACA
>NW_028083142.1:0-895 GCF_014824575.4 Sturnira hondurensis
AAACCTGTACTTGAACAAGAATTAAATAAAAATTATATTTTAAAAAAAAAGATGTGTATTCCTGGCATTGGCCTTCTTTGTTCTTAATGCTTTGTAATGTCTTCCTGACATGTAGTTTACACACCCTCTAAACCATTTTGAACCATCACAAGGTTAACACTCATAAAACACCACTTTCATCAGTCTCGCAAAGCCTCCAAATGAAACACTTCTGATTATTTTGGTTGTTATTCATGTTCCTCAAATATCTTGTCCTACCTTACTGTCAAAACAAGGTTGCTGCTACTAATCCAATGACAACAGTAGTCATCAATCTGGGGTTCAGTAAAAGGAGAGACTTTATTCAGGAGAACAACTCACAAAGCAGAGAAACACAGCAACCAGTGGAAAATGGAAGTGTGCTCCCAAAGACAAATGAGAAGCTGACTTACATGCTTACATATAAAAATTGCCTTCCCTGATCCCTGAGTGGTCTATTTTTATGCAAATGAAGACTGCACATTTGCAGTTTCTTTAGTCCAAAGAGCACTGTCCTGAATGGTCAAAATTGCACATCCTGATTGGTCCTTAAAGAGGTATTCTGATTGGTTGGTAGAGATGCAAATAAAAATATAGCTGCACAGTACCAGGAGGATGAGGCAGGTCTCAGGCCTTTGGTAGAAATGCAATTCCATGAACTCCTATTTAAAGGTAGGCTTAGCCACCAGGAACATTTTGCGGGAGACTTGGCAGCACAGTCTATGGCTTTTCCCTGTAATGCAGCATGCTTGAGAGGCCCCCTGAAAACATCGGCTGCTAGACTCTGATTATGAATTTTGGATCACTTCTGACCAAGATGGAGGCATAGGTAGATACACATGGCCTCCTCCCATAACCAAAAGAAAGACAACAACAA
>NW_028083143.1:0-1410 GCF_014824575.4 Sturnira hondurensis
GACAAGCCATGGAGAAGACAGACAGGCACCCCTGGCCGCATGGCAGAGGCCGAGTTGCTGGCAGCAGTCAGCATGGTCCCGCCTGCCAGTGGCGGTGGGCTCTCTCCTGCCCCGAGGGGCCTTCCTGGTGTTTATTCAAGGGCTACGTGAATGAGTGGGTGAGTGAGTGAGTGCTGAAGTCATATCCTTTCCCCATGTCAGGCTGAACATGGAAGCTCCTTCCGATCTAACCACCTTCACAGACCTGCACATTTTCTTAGCTCGCCATGCCTGCTGTTCTTGGGTGCCTTAGGTGCCGTCTCAGATGGGCTGCTCCAGAAGCCGACTGAACCAGAGACCAGGAGTTAGTGCCGAGTGGCCCCAGGAGGCATCAGAGGGCGTAGGGAAATGAGAAGGGAAGCGGTGTCTTAGTTGGTGGGGGGTGACTACTGTGGGTAGGTGGGGTTCAGTCCCGCTGGGGTTCTCCAGGAGAAACAACGTGCCCTGGGGTTGGGGGAAGGGAACTAGGGTGTCAGTTCTCCTATGCTCATCTCTGTGGGAGCCGTGGGAGCCGTGGGAGCTGCCCACTCAGCACTGCAGGAGCGGGCTGAACCGAGCTCAGCTCGGAGCTTGCAGTAGGAAGTTGTCCTCGGGCAGGGAGGGCCGGGGTGGTGGCCAGGGCACCAATAGTGGGCGAGCCTTGGGGCGCGGGGTGGGGGGACAGGAGTCAGACACTTATGAAAGCTATGGCCTCCTGGGGTGATGGGAGAAGCGCTGGGGCTGAGGAGAAGGCACCCCCAGAGCTTTTTATGCCCCCCACCTTGAAATTCAATTTCAAAAATTGAAATAGTTTAAGATGTACCGAAGAGACTGGATTTTGTGTTTCAGAATTGTGGGTTGGTTTGTAGATAGGCATCATTTGACTCCAGAAAATTCTTGTACCTATTTAAAGTGGCCCGGAGGCTTTTGTAATGAAGGAAACAGACTGTCCTTGAAGACACTGTGACGAGAGCTGCAGAGAAAGGAGGGGACAAAAGCAGCGATAAGAACACACACCCAACTGAAAAAAAGATCAAAGGGGGACCCTTGCCAGGTGCAAACCCAGAGCTGCTCCTGGTGGCACCGGACGAGATGNAGATGGCAGCTCAGAGGGAGGGGGCCGTCAGCAGCAATGGGGCGCAGCTGAGCTGAGCAGGGGACCCTTTCTGGAAGGAAAGGCCGCGTTGGAGACAGCAGTGCCCAGGCTGACCCAGGAGGCAGGGCATGGCTGGGAAGCTCTGGGTCATCTAAGACTGCGGGACAGAAGAGACTGCCCTCCTAGGAGGAGCATGGGACCAGGCCCCCAGGACGGAACTTCTGGCTGGACTCTGCCTCTAGGCACAGCCCTGTCAACCAGCGATCACTGGTGCCATGTCAGTGCCAACAGGAATC
>NW_028083144.1:0-1006 GCF_014824575.4 Sturnira hondurensis
GGGGTGGGAGGAGAAGGAGGGAGAAGGCACATAAAATAGCATAGATGGTAGGTAGAAAATAGATAGGGGGAGGGCGAGAATAGTGGGGGAAATATAGAATCTTAAGAACTTGAGACACGTGGTTATAAACTAAGGGGGGGAGAATGGTGTGGGAGGGAGTGTGTGGGTGGAGGGGAATGAAGGGGGGGGATAGAACAACTGTAATGGTAGAATCAATAAAATATATTTTTAAAAAATTTTTAAAAAAGAAATAAAAAATAAATAAATAAAGACAGTGAAGTTTTAGAAACAAAAACGCAGCCAAAACAGTGAAAATTGAACTATTTGAAAGTCCGACAACAATGAACCACTCAGCCAGACTGGTAAGAGGGGTGGAGTCAGCGGTGGAGCCGGGTCGGGCTGGAAAGATTATTCAGTCTGACTGGCCCAGGAGTGGAGGCAGAGGCGGTTGGTGGATCCCAGGCACGGGGTGGCGATGGGCAGACTCAGTGAGGGCGCAGGGCAGCTGGCTAACTGTGGTCACACATTCATGAGCAGATAAACCAAGCGAAGGAGCAAACAGTGAGACAGACCGCTCAGGCTAGGGCCTCAGCAATGGGAATTAGAGCCTGAAAGCACCAACTGGAAAGACTTTCTCAGGGTTGATGGGCCGGTAGAGGCTCCCAGGCTCACAGAGAGTTCGTTGGAGAGACCCACAGGGTCCTGGAGAGTACACGGGCCCACACACCCAGGAACCAGCATCAGAGGGGCCCAATTTGCTTGTGGGAAGCCGCAGAGGGGACAGAAATCTGAGAGAGAGCAGAGCGGAACAAAGCTCCATTTTCTTCCCTCTCTGACCCCACCCCCACATACAGCATCACAACGCAGCAACTAGGTCGCCCCACCCTGGTGAACACCTAAGGCTCCGCCCCTCATACATAACAGGTGCGAACAGACCAAACATTATGTCTCAAAAACAGCTCAAAGCCCCAGAGCCTATAATTCTAAGTGACCAAGAAATAGCCAG
>NW_028083145.1:0-562 GCF_014824575.4 Sturnira hondurensis
CCTCTTATACTCACAAATTCAAGTGAATTACTGTTAGTGACCTTTGTTTCCCCTATTATAATGGCTTTTGTGTCAAGTGGGCTGCTAAATTACAGACACCAGTTACTTCATGGAGTCTGCATGTCACCCCGTCTATAGGTCCTCTTATTCAACTACTACAGACAGAGAAGGCAGAGTTTAGATGTGGAATATCCTATTCAGGATCACGTATCTAGAAGGTAAGAGAAGAAATTTGGTCCCCAAAGAGTGTAATTCCAAAACACACCCTTGTCATCATCCATGGTTTCCTGTCTTGCACTGACATTGGCTGGGAAAAATCATTCAATCCTGTAACACATGGTTACACCAATGATTTTCTTTAACCTGACTCACCCTACTATCACCTAGAAGCCTTCTATTTCTCTCTTAGTTCCCATAATGACTGTTGGTAGCATGTCTGGCCCCGCTTCCTCTGCCTTCTCCACTTTTACGCTGAGATATCATTGTCTCTATTTCACAGAGAACACAAGAGCTGTCTGGTGGCATTTGCTGATACTTTGTACTTTACCCCCAGGCTAACACC
>NW_028083146.1:0-578 GCF_014824575.4 Sturnira hondurensis
GTGAGAAGACAGGGCTAAAAGAAGATGCAGAATGTAACACAAAAAAATTAAGAGGTGGAAAACATGAAAGAGATTAAGAGATATGGAAGATAAAATGAGAAACTTCAAAAATATTTAATAAGTTTCCTAAAGAACAAAATAGATAATGAGAGAAAAGCATTTTTAGGCCAAATAACACCTAAAATTTTTCCAAAATCAAATAAGAACTTGAATATTCAGACTGAAGGAGCATACTGACTCAAGCAGCTTGGAATGCATGGATGGGTGGATGGATGGATGGATGGATGGATGGATAGATGGATGGGTGGATGGACAGACAGATGGATGGATAATCTAGTGGTGGACTTGAATAATGACATATCTGTGAAAAGACCCCCTTAGCTTAAAATCAAACAACGAATTCCCAATTTACTTTGCTGCCAAATTCATCTCCCAGCAGATGGAAAGAGATATAATACTCTGAAACCATTATGACCAACAGCAAAAACAAAACTGAAAGACTTCTTAGAAATGTGGCAACGTAGGAATTTTATTGCAAAGTAAAACAAAGTAAATCCCAATTTCACCTCATAGACAAA
>NW_028083147.1:0-871 GCF_014824575.4 Sturnira hondurensis
TGGCCTCTGCCCACTAGAAGCCAATTGTGGGAGACAGCTGACATACTCAAACTATCCAAATCAACCAAGATACTGGTGAGAATGAAAAACGAGTCTTTTATTTTATGGAAAAAAACTCAACAGACTTTTGGCCAACCCAGCACATGGAAACTTTGAGTTAAGAGGCCTGGTCTATAAAAGATGGTCAGAGGTCCCTTCTTTTGACATGTTTACGGAGCAGGGCAGACCCCTTGCTACTAGGGGTCTGCTCCTCCAGTCACCCTGTGATGACCTTCGGAAGCCCCCAGGCCCCTTCCCCTGTCCCCGGCTCTGGATGTCTTCCTCACATGCCCACGCCCCCTTTCTGTCCCCAACCCTCCTGTGGGTAGGTCTCAGCCCCCTCATGCGCATGGGAATCTCATATGTGTGCAGGCACTGGTTTGGTCCTTTCCTGTCGCAAATCTGTCACAGTCTAAACTTTTTGATGGTTAGACCAGCCGGAAGTGCCCTGAGGCCGAGGAAAATTCCCCCCTCCCCTCCGAGCTGCTGTAGCACTGACGGGTAAGAGCTAAAGGGGAGGTTGATCATACATACAGCCCAAGAGGAAACATCGGGTGTCAGCACATAAGACTCCAGGGCAGTGGAGACAACCTCTGTGACGTTACTGTCACTCGAAGGAAGACGTTTTTACACTGTAAGAAATGTTAGATTCTACGTGGAGAAGCTACTTAAGAAACCACTAAGATGGGAAACATTTACTCTTAAAAAACAATTTCTCTTCCTCCCGTTACTGGTGTTTCTGCACGTGAGATTTGCGGTTGGATTAAACAGGGTGTAGAACTACCAGGGCCAGGACGGTTGACTGGCTTCAAACTCCTGGAATGAAATGCTG
>NW_028083148.1:0-1637 GCF_014824575.4 Sturnira hondurensis
ACCGAGCACAACCCCACGCCACCAGCTGTGGGGCCTGGTGGAGATTTCCGCCTGGGGAACCGTCCCACAGACGCAGGACTGTCGCAGACCCCGTCACCCCAGGCCGGCTCCGCGGGCTTGGGACCCCACAACACGGGACCGTGGGAGCCTTCTCCTCCACAGCGGCTGCCCGCTCCGGGGTGAGGTCAGGGAGCTCCGCCCACGCTGCCAGCTCCAGAGCTAGGCCCCGCCTCTTCGCCCTGGCCTGTGTCGCTCTGTCTTTACAAGACCTGCCAAGTGGATTTCCAAAATTGCTGGGCCCCGTGTTTCCTTTTTAGTGGCAACAGGGGCCGACACATCCACGTAAGCGGCAGTTGCAGTGAGACCTTCTCACGTAGCCCGTCTGCCGCCGGGCACTCCGGGGCCCACGGAGCAGGGACAACGTTGTCCCTTGCTGGGACGTCCCCCCTCACTCAGTCGCAGATGTGAGAATCCCGACTGGCTCATGAAACGGCCCGGGGAGGTCCCGCCACAGCGGCTCTGCCAGCGCATTCCTGGTTTTCACTCCTGATTTCACCGGAGGCACTGGGGCCCCGAGCCAAGATGTGGGGCTCACGCCACGCTGCGCAGCAGGCCACTTCTACAACGTCCCCATGCAGGCGGGTGTCTCCCTGTATTGTCCCTGTGGAGGCAGCACAGCGTGTGGCAGGATGCGGCGGGCGGGGACTCGCCGGGCCCAGGGCGGGTGATGGAGGGGTGGGAGGGCAGGGGGCCAAGGACAGGCTTTAACTATTTCCCTGGGGGACGCCCCACCCCGCCAGCAAAGTCAGCCTGGAAAGGGCGTTAAGGGACCCCATTAACAAGGTCAGGGAAAGTGACACCTGGCTGCAGGGAAGAAAACACCCCTCTGCTCCCCCCAGTGCTTGAAGTCCCTGGTCAGCTGGCATTGCCCGAAAGGACTTGGTCCACGGGAAATCTGGCCTTGAGAAAACGGAGTGCCGCTTCCCCGGGGCCCCCACCCAGGTGGCCTCAGGTCTTCACTGTGAGGGGCCGTGGCAGTGATCAGGCCCCCTCCCCTGACTGTCGTCATCGCTGTTCACACTCGAAGGCCCGGGCCTGGGCCAGGCGCACAGGTGCCTTTCACCCCACGACACATCTCAGCAAAGGCAGGAAGCGTGAAATTTGGTGGAGGCCTGGACGCGAGCCGCTGCGCCGCCATTCAGAGGGTGAAAGGCGTGGGAATGGGACAGACCGCCTCAGCTTCCCGAGGGGCACGTGGTCTGGACCCCACAGCTGCCCCGGCGTTTGGAGGTCAAAGCAAGCAGGAGGAAAGCAGGGGGTGGGGGGTGAGGGAGCGCGTTTTCCGCAGCAGGAAGGGGAAAGGTGCCAGGGACAGTGGTGGTGGCGGCACCAGGCCCAGGGCCCCTGGACCCCTGGCTCCAAGTGCAGCCTCCAACACCCCCCCCCCCCACCGCCAAGCCGCTGGGACGGGGCACCGCCCTGTGTGATCAGCAGCGTGTGAAATGATGCGGTCCTCTCATTAGTGCCTAACTGAGGTTGTCAGTCCCCTAATTGCTTCAATGAAATATAATTAATTAAAAATAACGTGGAGATATTCACATGGGCTGGAGATCGCACACTGTGGTTTCTAGACCTTT
>NW_028083149.1:0-1334 GCF_014824575.4 Sturnira hondurensis
TCAGAATGGCTATCATAAACAAAGAAACAAACAACAAGTGCTGGAGATGTTGCGGGGAAACGGGGACCCTAGTTCACTGTTGGTGGGATTGCAGACTGGTACAACCACTATGGAAAACAGTATGGAATTTTCTAAGAAATCTAAAAGTGGACTTGCCTTTTGACCCAGCAATTCCACTCTTAGGAGTATATCCTAAGAATCCTGAAACACCAATCCAAAAGAACCTATGCACCCCAATGTTCATAGGAGCACAATTCACAGTATCCAAGAGTTGAAAGCAACCTAGATTCCCATTGGTTAATCACTGGATCACAAAACTATGGTACATTTACACAATGGAATTCTATCCCGCAGAAAGGAAGAAGGAACTACTACCCTTTGCAACATCATGGATGGAACTGGAAAGCATTATGCTGAGCGAAATAAGCCAGGCGGTGAAAGACAAATATCATATGATCTCACCATTAACAGGATTCTAAACAAACCAAACAAGCAAGCAAAATACGACCAATGATACTCAAATATGGAACAGGCTGACAGGGTCCAGAGGGGAGAGGGGAGAGAATCATAGGGGGAAAGGGAATGGACTCACATGAACAATTATAAAGGACAATGGACAATAACTAAGGGTGGGGGGTGGAAAGGGGAGGGAGGCGGGGAGCATGGGGCAGGGGGCGGGCAGGGTTGGGAATATAAGACAGAAACCTGTACGTGAACAAGAATTAAATAAAAATTATATTTAAAAAACTAAAAAATAAAATAAAATAAAATATATACCTCTTAAATATCTTTCAATTCATAAGAAAGTTCAGCAAAGTAGGTACCTACCTGCAAGATAAACACATAGAAATCAATAGTTTTTAATTATATCAATAACCTTGCAGTAAAATTTGTAGTATTTTTTTCTATTTAAAAATATATACCGTACCTGGCAGAAAGTGAGAATTAAACAAATATTAGTTATTTTTTTGCAGATCTTTGAATCTTTCTTTTTTGTTCTATAATGATTTGAAGAACAGTTGTGTATCCTGTTTATAATTCCAGTAATGGTTATCATTAAAGTTTTTGAAAAACAGGATCAACTCTAAATTTTTCTAATTATCAATGAATCAGAATATCATACATCCTACCCTGCCCTGTGTAAGGCTAAACTCAGCAGTCTTTGAGCAAATTCTCACATTTTTACTATTTTTAATTAATCTTAATTTTATTGGTATATATTATACTAGTAAACTATAAACATTTTTGCGTATTGCCCTACTTTTTAAAATATAATTTAAAATTTTATATTAATTTGTCTAATTCACAGAAAGATGCTTAGTTAGATATCTAAC
>NW_028083150.1:0-601 GCF_014824575.4 Sturnira hondurensis
GCCTAAATCATGTAAGATCACCCGAAGCAGCATTTCGACACTCCCCTCCCGAGCTGCGTGGCGTCCAAACTTGGTTCTCTTACGTTAAAAATCCACTTTGTGTCGATTCCGTTCGACGTCAGGCTGCCCATCAAGGAGGCGATGTGTGGCCTGGGGCATTGGGGACCCCCCCCCCCGGTAGCTGGTGCCGACTCTGGAGACGCAGCAGGGGGTGAAGCCCCCCATGGCGGTGCCCCGGGCGTGCAGAGTGCCCTCCTGTGCCATCTGTGGTCAGGCGGGCCTGCCCTTCCCAGCCGCCTCTCCGCACGGCGGGTCACGAAGGCGTCCAGCGGTGGCCAGCAGTGGCTGCTGTTCTTTAGAGCCCCCTGGCAGGGGTGACCATAATGAATTTGCGCGCTCTGTACGACCGGGACACACTGCTGGTGGGACAGCGGTGGGGGGTGGGGGCAGGAAATCCAGTATTTGGTATTTTGTTTCTGTTTCTTACTGGATTCCACGCTGCTCTTTCCCTGTCGTCTTGTTCCTCTTTCCCGGGTCTATTGGTTTACAGGTTCTGCCTGCGACAGTTGTTTCCTAGGGCTGGCTTTGTGCACTTTGTCAC
>NW_028083151.1:0-597 GCF_014824575.4 Sturnira hondurensis
TTTCCCATTTGGATGCCTTTTATTTCCTTTTCTTGTCTGATAGCTGTGGCTAGAGCTTCTAATACTATATTGAATAGAAGTGGTGAAAATGGGCAACCTTGTCTTGTTCCTGATCTTAGTGAAAAAACTTTTAGTTTTTGCCCATTAAGTATGATGTTGGCTGTAGGTCTTTCATATATGGCCTTTATTATGTTGAGGAATGCTCCCTCTTAAATATAAGCCATGAAACCATTAAAGCCCTAGAGAAGAGCATTGGCAAGAAAATCTGATATTCCACGCAGCAACATTTTTACTGATACGTCCCCTAGAGCAAGGGATATAAAGGAAAGAATAAACAAATGGGATCTCATCAAAATTAAAAGCTTCTGCATGGCCAAGGAAAAGAGTATCAAGATAAAAAGAGAAGCAACAGCTTGGGAAAACATATTTGCCAATGATACCTCAGACAAAAGTTTAATCTCTAAAATATACAAAGAACTCACTCGACTCCACTCAAAGAAGACAAGCAACTCAATTAAAAAATGGGCAAAGGACTTGAACAGACAGTTCTCCAAGGAGGACATACAGAGGATCCAGAGACACATGAAGAGATGCTCA
>NW_028083152.1:0-1588 GCF_014824575.4 Sturnira hondurensis
GAACTCACTGAAGCCCTAAACCACCACAAACCAGTCTTCCTCCCCACTGCCCGCTGCAGGCCTCTGACACCAGGGCAAGGAGACTTGTTCAGCCTCATCCACAGAAACCTGCAGCCCAGAAGCTAGTCCCTGTTTCACTGATTCTGTGATACATATTTTCTCACATTTTAACATCACTGTAACTGGGGTACATGCTACAAGGGGCAGCATGTCATAATTTTTGGAAGCATTTTTACTTTCTTAGAGATTCATCAGATGCTGCTGCTAATAATGAACATGTTTGGATGTGATCAAACACGCCCACAGTTTGAGTGCACGGGGTCTCCCAGCAGCAGAGAGGTCTGGACGCTGCATCCCCAGGGCTCGTCCTCTAGGCCGGGCTCTCCCCAGCCACACTCTGTCACCAGAAGCCAGGAGGCAGAGGGACTTGGGGGAGGGAGGGAAGACCCTCCGCATCTGGAATAAGTGCAGCACACACTGTGTATGTGAAGGCCTTCTTGCCCCCGGGACCGAACAGGAACCTAAGCCAGACTCAGTACAGAAACAGATGCACTTACGTGGAGATATAAAGAAAGGCTGAAAGCGTCTCTTTCCCAAAGAAGATAATACTGTATTAACTTACAGAGACATCTGAAGATGCAGATGCATAAGAAGCAAAGCTCCTTTGGCACCCCTGATACTAATTTATACTGCTGATTCTTCTAATGTCTTTTCAGAGTCCTCTCAGTCGACTAACATTTATGAAATGCTCCCTTGGGTCTGTGCTCTGGGCCAGGTGTAAGGAATAAAAATATGAATAAATACTGTGGGTGTCCCTCAGGTATTCAGACCAGCAATTGAGATAGAAATGAAAATAAAAGACAGGCATTGCATAAAACACAATGAGACTACAGAAGAGGGAGCAGCTGGTTCTTCCTAAGGATTAAGGAGAGGTTTTGAGCAAAGGGAGGAAGCCAGGGCAGACGTTGACGGGAAGGACAGGACAAGCAGCGTGCATCCTGCCCCACAAGTCGCGTGCATCCTGCAGGGGCACCGGGAAGCGGGAGGCCGGTCCCAGCAGAAGAGGACGAGTGGGGCAGAACACAGTGGGCAAGGACAGCTTGATGCACCAGACCCCGAGTCTGGATTCATCTGCAGGTTCAAGTGTAAAGAAGCAGTAAAGACAGCATTTCTGAGATCTGTTTTTCAGAAAGACAACTTCCCAGGAACCAGGGGCAACCATTAACGGAGAACTCAGAATGATGCTCCTGAGCAGTGATGGAGGCTTAGCTCTGCTGTGGCAGGGGGTGGGGGGCGAGCACAGGAAGAACAGTGATAAAAGTTCTCAGCCAGTATCTGATGAGAAGAAGAGGAGATTCCTGGGAATGCATGACTGTTGCCCCCAGGCTCACCTCCCTCTCAATCCGGGGGGGGGGGGGGGCCCTTACGGGGAATCCAGCCGGGNCTTACGTGGAATCCAGCAGGGTCCCATCCAGAAGCGATGCGTTGTAGTGATACTTGAGGTAGTCGCCCTTCTTACTCAGCACAGAGCAGTCGGGGGGCTTGTAGTGGGAGGTGATGCTGATGGAGTCTGAAGGGTTGTGGAAGT
>NW_028083153.1:0-1514 GCF_014824575.4 Sturnira hondurensis
CTGATAGCTGACTTGCCTCTCTTTCATCTGATATTATTTCTGAGACTTCCACTTTTTCTTTCATTTGGGCATTGTTTCTTTGTCTTCCCATTGCTTATGAGACTCTTCTTGTTAGCTTCAGTTTCTTCAATTGATCTGTTCTGACTCCCTAGGTTTATGGTGTGAACTTCTGTGGTAGAATACCTGTGAAATTCAGTGGTGAATTTCTCCTGCAGGTATCTTGATGTTCTCCACTTCCACCTACTCCTTTCTTTGTGTGTGTGTGATCGGCTGCTCTCTCTCCTGGAGCTGCCAAGATGTCCGTCCTTCAGGTGGCTCCTCGTGACAGCAGAGCCTTGGTCCCACCCCCGAGAAACAGCCTGCTCCTCAGCCCCCTAACTCATCCCCAGGCTCTACCTCCTCTTCCCCAAGAACCCCCAAGATCCCAGGGCCCATCCTCCTCCTGCTACTCCCTCTCTGGGCTCCTGTCTTGTTTCAGTTTCTCCACCCACCCCAACAAAATTTTTAAAAACTTTAAAAAATAAAGTTATTATCTGCTTAAATTTTTCATCTTGGCTTTTATTTTTATCATGTGTATTAAGTTTATGTCAGATAATTTCAATATCTGGATCTCTTCCTAGTCTGTTTCCATTGTGCTCCTTCTCCTAGTATTCAGAAGCATATGTTTATTTCCTGGCATTGCCTGCTCATTGTTTTTACTGAATTCCAGATCTCATATATGAAAACTTGAAAAATTAATTGGAGATTTTGGTGTTGTCAACTTCTTAAAGACAGCATTTATTTTTGTGTCAGATGGAATAGGAAAAGATTATCTGAATCTGAGTAGAAAATAAGCTGATTTCTATCTGGGCACAGCTTTGAGGAACTGTCTGGTCTACCCTCACTACTTGGGTGTGGGCCATCAGGTACCTAATTAAAATACTGGAGGGTCCCAGGCTCTGTTTCCTTGAGTTGGCCCTGAATTCCAGTTATTGTCCCCTAGCCCATGAGACCACCAGAGGCTCTATATGGCTTCTCAACCTTTTAGCCATCATTTTTTTTTTCAGTTTCTCAGCCTCTCTGCTGTTTCCTTGGAATTGGCAAATGCCTTGGAGGGGAAAACATCCCTGAAAATCAAATTTAACTCTCTGCACGTTTTGGTCCAAGATCCTAGCACCTAGTTGTTTTGGTAGCTTTTCAATGCTTCAAATAGACTTTTCATAAAGTATATTTTCTCTAGATTATTTTAATTCACTATTGCTAGGAACAGATACAACCCCCAAAAGAAACCCACAATATTTTTAATATCCAACCCCAGCAGCAGCAGAAATTTGACCATTTCTATCCAGTTTAGCTAAGGGGAGATTCAGAGCTTCCAGGGTGCAGTGGCTCCTGTTTGGCCACACAGGTCTCAGCAGCACTGGGAGGCTATGAGCTGTTAGTAGCCCCTATTCACAACAACTGGCAGATTGATTCACTAGGTGAGAAGGAAGTATAGGAAGGCATCAATAACATTAATACAATTGATATCCTGA
>NW_028083154.1:0-1271 GCF_014824575.4 Sturnira hondurensis
AGTTTTAGATGAAAGGGAACCCCAAAGGACACATGGACAAAAACCAAAGAGGGTCAGGGTCAAGGGTGAGGAGTAGGGATGGCTGGGGTGGGTAGGGAGCAGTGGGGGTAAAATGGAGACAACTATACTTGAAAAACAATTAATTTTTTAAAAAATGGGCAAAGAAAAAGAAAAGGAAGGGAATCAAGAGAGAGAGACTTGACTAGAAAATTAAGGCGGTCACCAAAAGCCTTGTATGTTATTTCACGGTACACCTATTTCCTCTTTGTCGCAACCCACTCTATCACACTACCCTCAGTCCTGTTTAGTTCAGGTAATGCTTTATCAGCATTTTTCTGCACTGTAACTGTCATGTTTTTGCTGTTGTTCTATTCTGTTTGGGATGAGGAACTGGTTTTTGTTAAGTCCAAGTGTCTTTTGCTCTGCAATTAAATATCTTCCCCTAGTCCATGTTGCCTGTTTCTTCATGCTTCTAATACAAATTATTATCCTACAAATTGAGACTCTATGCAAATTCTATTTATTTATAGAAGGTAAAATCTTGTCCTTAAGGAGTTGAAAATCTAGCAGAGAATACAGAAAGGGACATATGGTCAGGTGGAGGTCAGCATAGGTTGCAATTCTGAACCTAACCCCAGGAAATCCAAGAAGGTACACTGGAGAAAGCAGTAACTGAGCTCTATCGAGACTGTCAAGTACTGATGAATATAAATTTGGTAAAATGTAGTCAGAACAATTCTCAAATTTTTGCTGCCATGACTCACACTAACAACTTCATAGTTTACAAAACACTGTCTCATTTGCTATTCTCTCAAATGCCTTGTAAGGTAAGTGGAACCACCTCTTATTGTTATCCTTATTGTAGTGGACAGAGAACTGTACTTGAAAAATAATTAAATAAATTTTTTAAAAAAGACATAAGAAGAGAGCAGGTAAATTAAATGAGCTAATAAAGGAAACACAATTTTAGCCAAGTAAACCTCTCATCGCCAGATTCTCCCACCAGCAAACTACTTCCACAGCGAAACACAGTTTAAATGAATCATCAGCAACTATATCAGGACTTTAGATCAAATATATCATATCTCTAGAAAAATCATTACTGAAAAAATGATATTTACCCACTCACCAATAAATATCATTACCATATGACAAAACAATCTAAAATTAAGCAGAAATATAGATTAAGTAATATTAAATTTAACTAATATCAAATTGTAGCAGTTTTCCAAGTAAGATTTAAAACAAAAATAACAAAAAGTTTAAAGCTG
>NW_028083155.1:0-1496 GCF_014824575.4 Sturnira hondurensis
AGGTGGGCAGGACTAGGGTGGTGGGGAGGGAGGGGTGGGGGAAAAGGCAGAAAACTGTAGTTGAACAATTTAAAAAGGGTTAAAAAATAAAGTTATACTCAGATGCTGGAAAAAAGTGCATTCAGGAAAGAAAAACAGAGGGGGAGTAACTAAAGAAGGCTCCGTAGGCTCTACGCAGGCAAATACAGAACATCTGCTAGAATGACTTTAACGCACTTGTGACCAGAGGAGGAAGATATACACTATTGAAAGTATCCAAAGAAATGCACTACAAGGCAGTTCTTAAAGGAAAAGTCCAAAATATTTAGAGCACTGTTTCTTTTTAAAGAAGGAATATAAAATTTTATTGACACCGTCAGGAAACTTTCATCTAAAAAATAGAACAAAGTCAAATACAGTATATCCACTACCAATCAGCTAACATTGCTAAGCATTGTATTGGACAGGACAGCGTTTCCTGTCACGTGTTACATTGTACATGCACACTGACATTTAATTCCTAAGTACTCACTGAAGGAAAAAATAACTGGGTGTCTTTTCTTTTAGGGAGCTCTACTGACATCCCGCTTTTTTCTTATGCAAAAAAAAAAATTTAAGGATCACTTTTAATTTAAAAAAATAAAAAATTTTCAAAGAAAAGCTCTGACAAATCATCTAGTGTTGTCTGAAATTACTTTTTCTGCAACATTATTAGATATGTACAAACATAAAATTAGGGGGGTGGAAGAAATCTTTGGATTTATAGCGCTTATTAAATTATAAAGCCACAACAAATTTTAAATTTCAGTTCAAACAAAATGACGTAAGCAATATAATTCAAGTCACTCATGTGACTTTAACTTGCCAGGTGACATTTTCTGGAGCTGGGCTGCCGCTCCCAACGTGAATGTACCACTGACCGCGGGGCGTAGGCCTTCTGGGGTTCGGCACCACTGTGCCAGCATGTGCCTTGTGACGACCCAGTGCTCCCACTACTCTTACCCCTTTAACCCACCGGGAGCCC
Source organism: Sturnira hondurensis (assembly GCF_014824575.4). Classification (NCBI taxonomy): domain Eukaryota; kingdom Metazoa; phylum Chordata; class Mammalia; order Chiroptera; family Phyllostomidae; genus Sturnira; species Sturnira hondurensis. Next base: position 1,004 of record NW_028083155.1, read on the forward strand.
TTGGGATGGCAGGGCTGGGCCAAGTTCAATTGTATGCACAGTTCGAAATGAGTTAATATGTGGGTAAAAAAAATCAGATGTTTCTGCCTCACCGACCCCTGCATAATGTCTCCTTTTATAGTACCTGATAAGAGAAAGATTAGAAAATTGTAGAAATACAATATCAGAACTGGATTATCCCTTTCCTGCAGAGAGTGTCAAGGGTATCCGGGCCTTTGTTTCTAACGGGGTGTGAGAGAGCCGATGAGCATCACGGGATGGAATGGGTGAGTTTGCAACCAGCCAGGTCTGGGGCTGAACACAGGCTTTGCCATTGGCAAGCTGTGTCATCTTTCTTTGTGCACATCCTTAACCACTCTGAACTTTGTTTCTCCACCCAGGTGAAGAGGGCAGTAAGACACACCCACAGGAGTTAGGGGACTTGGTTTCTTCTCTGGCTTCCTCGTTTTCTCTGTGAGTTTGCCAAGCCACACGACGCGCCCCCCCCCCCCCC
>NW_028083156.1:0-586 GCF_014824575.4 Sturnira hondurensis
ACCTCTCCAACACTTGTTGTTTGTTTCTTTGTTTATGGTAGCTATTCTGACTAGTGTTAAGTGGTATCGCATTGTGGTTTTGATTTGCATCTCTCTGATAGCTAGTGATATCGAGCATCTTTTCACGTGTCTCTGGATCCTCTGTATGTACTCCTTGGCGAAGTGTCTGTTCAAGTCTTTTGCCCATTTTTTAATTGGGTTGCTCGTCTTTTTTGGGTGGAGCCATGTGAGTTCTTTTTATATTTTGGAGATTAAACCTTTGTCTGAGGTGTCATTGGCAAATATGTTTCCCCAAACTGTTGCTTCTCTTTTTATCTTGATACTGTTTTCCTTGGCCATACAGAAGCTTTTAAGTTTGATGAGATCCCATTTGTTTATTCTTTCCTTTATATCCCTTGTTCTAGGGGACGTATCAGTAAAAATATTGCTGCCAATGCTCTCCTCTAGGGCTTTAATGGTTTCACGGCTTATATTTAAGTCTTTTATTCACCTTGAATTTATTTTGGTGTATGGTGTAAGTTGGTGCTCGAGTTCCATTTTTTTGCATGTGGCTGTCCAGTTCTCCCAACACCATTTGTTGAAGAGG
>NW_028083157.1:0-572 GCF_014824575.4 Sturnira hondurensis
CCTCGGATACGCAGGGCTGGGTCCCCTTCAGGAAGGAGGCCAGGCTGTGGCCGGTAGTTTATGCTGTTCACGCTCCTCCCGGCCTTCTGCACAGGGGCCTGGGGCCCTTTTCCAGGCTAACTGTGTGTGGGGGAAAAGGGTCCCATCTGACCTTTGGGGGACACCTGGACACTGGCTCTGCACGGACACCAATTCCAAGAGGCCCAGCCTGTCTCTGTGCTCTGTCGCTCAGAGCAGGAGCCATGGAATCGGTCCCCAACCCCGTCCTGGGGTTGTGTCCCCAGGTGCAGAATCCAGACTTGGAACAGACACACTCAGCTACTAGCAGAGTGCCCACATCGGTTACCCGACCTGTGGGGTGAGGTCCACGAGGCAGAAAGGCCAAGTGGAAGTTCCCAGAACAGCCTCCGCAGAGCGAAACAGTCAACACGCTGTGGCACATTTCTGGGGACGCTGCAGAGAGGAGGCCCGCCTTTGGGGCCTCGGGAGACGGGGGTGGGGGGCGCCTCACCTACCTGGCCCATGTGCCGAGTACAGACAGGTCATGGAGGACGGTGGTAGGTGGTCCTGCG
>NW_028083158.1:0-505 GCF_014824575.4 Sturnira hondurensis
CCTGCCACAGAGACCTGGATTAATGCTTTTGATTCAGTTGGGAAGATATGGGCAGTCTCTAAGAACATCTTGAGGTGGGAAATGATGAAGTGATCATTGTCAGAGGTGTAATGGATGTCATATTGTGAATAGCTGTGCTCCACTTAATGAGTCCATGGCTAGAAATTGAAGAAAAAAGCATTTTCGACCTCTATCCTCCAGGACTCTTAGAAGTTCTACAAATTTTAAAAACAAGCCTTAGAAATGACCACTCCAAAGTACTCTTTTCAAGTTAGCAAAGATTACCATGGCAACTAAATTACTGCATGAATAAAGGTAGCATGTTTAATGATGCTTTTCAGCCCATTTACCAGTCCCCTGTTTATTTAAGAGGAAATGCCAGGGGTTGAAACTCATGCTTTTTGCTCAGAAAGAGAATAAATATTCTATGGAAGAGGTGTATACTGTTAACAATAGGAAAGAAGTGTATCAAAAGCCTCTACATTCATCTTCACATAAGTGCCTG
>NW_028083159.1:0-531 GCF_014824575.4 Sturnira hondurensis
AGGTCCCCTTGTTGGCCAGCCCACGGGGCTGGGGAGTGGGCGGCTCCCAGTCAGGTGGGGAAACCGAGGCTTACTGGTGCCCCACCAGAAGGAAGTGCATGACCTTCAATGTCCAGCTCTGCCCTGCAAGCCAGGCTTTCCACCATGAAGACTAATGACGTGACAATGGTCAAAAGCCTGGAGGTGGGTAAAACAAAGCAGCCACCCAAACGCCTGAGACTATGTTCAACCTCCTTAGTGCAGGCGCCACGGGCAGCCCTGGCGAAGCACAGCACACTGTCACTAACTCTCCAGAAGAGAGGACTTCCAGCCTCCCACCTGACGGCCCCGCCACAGACCCCGTGGGCTTTTTGTTTCACTGGACTTCAAGGACAACATTTACTAAATAGGTTTGCAGTGTTTTACATTCAGGATTATTTTGTATTAGTTTCATAGGAGTCAGACAATCATACACTTTACAAAGTGTTCCCCCTGATAGTTCTAGTACCCACCCGGCACTGTACACGGTCATTAGGACACTATTGACTGTAT
>NW_028083160.1:0-581 GCF_014824575.4 Sturnira hondurensis
TGCCCCGCACCCCAACTGGTTCCCGTCTGCCTGTGCGCCTGGGTCGGGGGCCATGTCCTGCCCGACCCTGCTCGCTGCTGGCTCCGCCCCTCTTACCGTCCCGTTGAATGGTTAGATGTAGTTGGACTTCCGCATAATTCAATTTTCTGTCCTTTGGTTGTGCCTTTGTTTCTCCAAACCTTTGTTTTATTCTAACTTGGTTGTGGGAGAAGGCACAGTGTTTCCACCTATGCCTCCATCTTGGCGGAAGTCCTGTCCTCTTTCATTTCTGATTGTGCTTGTTTGGGTCCTCTCTCTTTCTTTCTTAATGAGTCTGCTTAAAGGCTTGTCAATTTTTTTATCTTTTCAAAGAACCAGCTCCTGAATCTATTAACATTTAGAATTGAGATTTTAGTCTCTATGTCATTTAATTCTGCTGTGATCTTGGTTATTTCCTTCCTTCTGCTTGCTCTGAGCTGTTTGTGGTATTCATCCTCGAGTTCTTATAGGTGTAGGGTTAGGTTGTGTATTTGAAATGTTTCTGTCTTTTTTAGGTAGGCCTTTATCACTATTAACTTCCCTTTCAGGGCTGCATTTTCTGT
>NW_028083161.1:0-1337 GCF_014824575.4 Sturnira hondurensis
CAGGCGGCATCCTGCCGTTTGCCAGCCGTGCGAGGGCTCCCTCGCCCTCTCTAGTTTGTTTCTTCTTGTCTCCGTCTTGCGTGACCACTGTTGCTAGGATCCCGGGCGCTGGTGCAGGGAGGAGGTGGGTGGCGTCTGTCCTTGCTCCTCACCTCAGAGGAGGAGCTTTCTGCTTCTCACTGAGGGTGCGGTGTCACTGTGTGTTTCGGGATCACATTTTCTTAAAGATTTATTTTTAAGAGCAATACCTGGCAGTGTAACTTGTGGGGCTAAGGATGAATTTCTTAGGGCATTTAGCGTGACACGAGTGACTGAACCAAAAACAGAAAACACAGACAAACCGGGAACTACCTTCTGGAGGGCGGGCCCCTTGTGGTCCAGGCTCCCCCACTAGGCGAGAGTTCCAGGAGCAAATCTGCATCGGTGACCAGCTGGCGTTGTTGTGAGAGGCTGTGTTGGGCTTCAGTGAATTGTGTTTGACGACTGTTCCAGAGCGTTGGCCCAGTTCACGACTGGTGATTTTTCAGACCACCTGCCCACACTGTGCAAAATGTTGAGCAGTTTTTGACCAAACACCCACATGCCCAACCCTACCTATTCACTCAAACTCCACCAGAGCAAGTAACTTTTCTTTCCCACATGAAAGAGTCCCCAAAGGGAAACATCCCGACATGTAAGAGGTGAAACAAAAAGGCAGAACCACTAAGAGGCGTCATAGTTGCCGGGTCCAGAGAGTGTTCAGGGGAGTGGAGGGGCGTCTCCTTGGGTGTCCCCCGTCCAGGGCAGAGCATTTGAGGGTGACAGAGGGGTGAAGGTGTGAGAATAAAAGCGCAGTTTTTACGAGTAAATTCTCTTTCTGGGCCCCCCTTGTGTACATGTGGCCAGATGCCTACACAGGTGTTCACAGTCCCAGGAAACAGAGGAGGTAATTACCATTGTGAGTTATGCAGGTTTCATGGTTTTACGTTTTATGTTTTAAAATGGTCTGTGATAGGAATGAAAAACAGGAAATATCCTCCAAAATATGTGGGCATATATTCCCCACTCTGGAAACTCTTAGACTCTAGACCATCCAGGTGATTTAAAGCACAGGGTGTAAAGACCTTGGGCTTCTGCCCTGGGTGACAAGGACCCAGTGGGAGGGGCTGAGCAGGAGGGAGGTGAGGGGCCAGGAGGAGCTGGCTGCTGTGCGGACCTCGGCCTGCAGGGGGCAGCAGTGGGATCGGGGGCTCAGAGCACAGGGGCTGGCCCTCCTCAGAGGTGGTGCTGTGGGCAGGCACCTGGGTGGGGCAGGGAAGTGTGGGCAGGTGGAGGGCTTCTGAGCAGGTTCGCACAGG
>NW_028083162.1:0-577 GCF_014824575.4 Sturnira hondurensis
TACATAAGCAAAAAGAAGAACGAATAGATCAAAAACGAAAACTGAGTGAACTAAGTAGGAGTCGGAAGCCCTGGCTTCTTCGTTCCTGCTCTGCCATGCAGAAAGGCAAGTCCCCTCTTCTTGCTGGGTCTTCTGTCAGTGAGGGGCTGGACGGATGTGAGGGGCAAGTCTTGCGGGCCTGCTTTGAACTCCTCCTCCTGGTCCCATATTCCTGTTCTTTTGGTAACAGCATCCTGATTTTCCTTGGGGAGTCTCTCCCACCCCTCACTTCCCTAAGATTTGTGGAGAGGTCCTTGCCTTTTCTTGAGGGTGGGCAAGAAAGCCTGGCTCAGCCAATCAGAGCATGGCAGGTCCCCAGCCCAGTGATGGGTTCAGGGATGGGCATCGGAAGTCAACGTAAATCTCTGCTGAGACAACTGCGAGAGAGGCAGGCTCTTTTCTGTTGGAGTCGAACATGGAAGGATACAAGTTCGGTCTGCCTGGGGCCCCTGTGGGGACTCTTCCCTGTCTTAAAACGGTTAACGGAACAGAAAACAGAGCCAGCAGCTGGGGAGAGAGGCTCCTGCTGGCATGATTT
>NW_028083163.1:0-565 GCF_014824575.4 Sturnira hondurensis
GGACATTTTGATGATGTTAATTCTTCCAATCCATGAACACAGTATATGTTTCAACTTGTTTGTGTCTTCCTTGATTTCTTTCTTTAGTGTTGTGTAATTTTCTGCATACAGGTCTTTCATCTCCTTGGTTAGGTTTATTCCTAGGTATTTTATTTTCCTTTTTGCTATATCAAATGGGATTTTTTTCTTGTTTTCTGCTTCTGCTGTTTCATTGTTGGTATACAAAAATGCCTTTGATTTCTGGATATTGACTTTGTATCCCGCTGTTTTGCCATATTCATTTATTAGGTCAAGCAGTTTTTGGGTGGAGCCTATCAGATTTTCCATGTACATTGTCATGTCATCTGCAAACAGTGACAGTTTTATTTTTTCCTTTCCGATGTGGATGTCTTTTATTTCCTTTTCTTGTCTGATCATTGTGGCTAAAACTTCCAATACTGTATTAAATAGAAGTGGTGAAAGTGGAAAACCTTGTCATGTTCCTGGTCTTAGTGGAAAAGCTTTTAATTTTTGCCCATTGAGTATGATGTTGGCTGTAGGTCTCTCACATATGGCCTTTATTATG
>NW_028083164.1:0-613 GCF_014824575.4 Sturnira hondurensis
TTGTTTGGTTTGTTTAGATTCCTGTTAATGGTGAGATCATATGATATTTGTAAAGACTAACTTTTTAAAGGAATCATTTGTATTATCTCAAACTCTTTATTTCTATATCCAGGACAGATTCAAGGAGAACTGCTACAACCTGTATAAATCCTTCTTCGGGGTGTTAGTCCCCACCTATTATCATTTAGTCTAATTCTGTAATTTCCCTCCGTATTACAAAATGTCAGCCCAGGCTCATCATTTAGTTCTCTAAGCATGTGTTGAGCACATACTGGGCTAAGTGCTCTGGGGATACAAATATGAAAAGTAACGTAAAGGATTCCACACACCATGGTCTCCAACCTCCCAAGAGTCCAATCTGTTGGTGGAGAAAGAGGCTGACTTGAGCAACTCTGATTGGCACTAATAAAGTGTTTGGGGAGCCCGAGGGGGGCAGCAGGAATGCTTGTTACCATGGCTGCCTTATCGTTTCCCATCGCCCTCTGTGTAGCCTTTGTTTCTCTGAGCTACACCCCTCTCGGCATGTAAGTGGGTAATAAGTGCACCAAGGTCACTGTGTCTATCTGCCTCAAGAGATCATAGTTGACACCCTACACTTTCCAGTTTATGACCT
>NW_028083165.1:0-816 GCF_014824575.4 Sturnira hondurensis
TAGATTGGAGCTGGAGAGCCCTCTTTCTGGTGGCAGTGGCTACAGGCAAGAGTCAATCCAGTACCTGAGTTAAGGAGGGGACCTGGGACCACTGAGGGGTATTTACATCCATTCTTGTCTCCTCTCCACAGGTGACCACGCCCAGGTGCAGCTGGTGCAGTCTGAGATTGAAATGAGGAAGCCTGGGGCTTCAGTGAAGGTCTCCTGCAAGGCTTCTGGATGCACCTTCACCAGCTACTATATGAACTGGGCGTGAAAGGCCCTGGGACAATGGTGTGAGGGGAGGTAGGTGGTTAACCCATGACAACTGTGGCAAAATCTATGAACAGAAGCTCCAGGGCAGAGTCACCATGACAGCAGACAATTCTGTGAACCCAGCCTACATGGAGATGAGCAGCCTCAGAGCCCAGGACACGACCGTGTAGTACTGTGTGAGAGAAGCATAGAGTTTCAAAGTCAGTGTGAGCCCAGACATGAACTACTTTGGGTGAAACAGGAGGGCTGAGCTGCAGGGGGTGATAGGGCAGCTAGGGGACACTCGGGACACTAGGCTGTGCTCAGCTCTTTGACCACAGAGACCAAACCCAGGAGCACATGTGTGGATCTAGTGGGGATCCTTTATCTGAGGGGCCTTTATCTTGGGAGCAGAGAATTCCTCTGAAATCTCTCAGTTGCATCCAGGGACGCTTCTCTCTTCTTTGTGGCTCTGGTTTCCTACATTCTTATTGCAGACAGCAAAGGAAGAAGTGATGTCGTCTGTTTGAAGATGAGATTCCACCCTTTGCCCGGGATCTTTCCTTCACCACTCCCCTGTAT
>NW_028083166.1:0-1639 GCF_014824575.4 Sturnira hondurensis
TGGCCATAGAGATGAAGGTAAGTAGGCAGATCTGAAATAGATTTTAGGCATCAACTTGGGAGGAGTCCAGGATGGCTTCCAGGTTTTTCTTGAGCACTGGTCATAAAGGTGTGCCATTCCAGAAATGGGGAAGCCTGAGAGTGGTGGGGGGAGGGGTAGGAAAAAACTAGAGGTCTTCTCTAGACGTGTTGAATCTGTGATGCCTTGTCAGGGACCCAAGTGGAGATGCAATTAAGACTCTGGAGTCCTAAATGCAGGGAAGGAGTTGGGACTGGAGGTCTAAGATTGAGGGTCATGTGGTATCTAGTCTTGGATCTAGAAGAGATTACCTGCAGGGTGTAGGAGAAGAATGGCTGGTTCCCCGTGCAGAACACCACCAAAATAAGCCAAGAAAAAAGAGCAGGAGTTTGCAAAGAAGACCAAAAACCATGGTCAGAGAGGTAAAGCAAGCAGGGTGTCAGAGAGGCAAAGGGAAAAGGGGTGCAAAGGGAGCTGGTGAAGTGCATGGAATATTGCCCAGAGGTGAGGAAGTAGAAGCCAGAGAAGCACCGGGTTTGGCAAACAGGGGCTGTGGAGGGCAGGGGCAGGGTGTGGCCAGGAGCGAAGCCAATGCAAAACTCAACCCCGGCAGGATCAAGGACCGGAACCAATAGATAAGGCAGATGAAGGAAACATCTCTAGAGCATCAGGTTAGAAAAAGATTTTTCTAGTGACATAAAAGTCCAAGCCATAAAGAAAAAAGATGGATAAATTTAATTCATTAAAATCACTAACTTCTCTTATCAAAGGGCTCCATAAAGAGAAGTGACAAATGAGATTTTTACAAGACCAACCACTAGAAAATGACTAACAAAATGACCAGAATATATCAAAATTTCTATAACAATGATTTAAAAAAAACCAACCCTGGAAAAGTAGGGAAACACTAAGAAAAGCACCTCACAGGAAAGGAATCCCAAGTGGCTAATAAATATGTAAAATACACTTTTCTCATAGCTGAGAATACATATCAAAGCAGTAGGAAGACACCATTTACACACACAAGCAAGAATTTAAAAGTGGTGAGGATGTGGAGCAAGCAGGACATTTGAACACAGGTGGTAAATCAATGCAACCAAATCAAAATTAGTTTAACATCGTCCCTTAAAGCAGAAGATGTACGTCTCCGGCAACTTTACAGCCAGGCCTGCAACCCTCAGATATGTGCCACAGGAAACGTGCACAGAACTAACTATCGGTAATTAGCAAAACCCCAGAAGCCCTAACGTCCATCAGCCCTAAATAAACTCCACGAAACCCATACAACGATACTGTACAGGAGGGGTTTGCTGACTACAGACTGTGAGCCAAAGCCAGCCCTCTGCCTGTTTTAAAAGAACACATCCCTGTTCATGTTTTTACATGTTGTTTGTGGCTTCTTTCACATCATCAGGGCTAAGTAGTTAAGACAGAGACTTGTTGGCCTGCAAAGCCTAAAACATTTACTATCTGGTTAACTTCATAATCCAGAAATGAAAATAGATGAATAATAGCACCATGCAATAAGAATCGCTTATCTCAGAAATATTGGCTAAAATATCAAGATGGAGAAGAACATGTATAGTATATTTCACTTAAAACTAAAAAGTAATCATTAGAG
>NW_028083167.1:0-878 GCF_014824575.4 Sturnira hondurensis
TGAACTACAATAACATGAATAATGTATTCATCTAGCAATATGATAATAATAGGAAAATACTACCAATTTTTCCATATATTATCATATCTTTCAAAAACCCATAAGTATTTTAAGAGTGCACGTAGACAAAATTCGAGAGAAAACCAGGGACTGATGACAACAGGGCTCACAATGGGGGCTACACTCGTGAAAGGCGGGAGGATGAAATGGTGGGAAACACCACGTGGTTAACCATAGGCTGTATTTTAACATGAGTGCTGGGGTTTTGTGTTCTCCCACTGGCCAAAGCTAAAATAATCTGAGTATCAAAATAACTAAAGTAGTAATAGACTATCAAGTAAGTAAGTAAAAAAGTAAAGTAGAAAATAAGTCCATACAGATCCAAATAAACAGCTGAATAATTAAATAAATGGAAGAGAATAGATATATTTCCTAAGAATTCCAAATAATTTGTAACTATTTCTTTCTCCATGCGGCAAGCTAACCTCCTCCCCCACCACATGGAATGTACTCAGTGATTTGCTACCAAAGAGTAGAGTATGGAAAAAGAAAGAGGGGGAAGAATAATCTTACAATGAAGAAACTTGGTAAATTTTGCCTCAGCCAAGTGATTGAGGTTAACATAATACATTATGTCATGTTGATTTTATGCACCCTTGATATAATGTGATAAAAATGGTACTTCAACTATATTTTCCTCTCAAAAAACAATAAGCTCAAACTAATTTTGTGAAGAACAACAGATAAATCCAAATTAGCTCAGCTCGCTGTACCATATACTGGGTGGCTTAAACAGTAGACATTTGTTTTCTCACAGTTCTAGAAGCTCACAGCCCAAGATCTAGGTGACCTCAGGGTTGGTTTCTACAAGATTTCTC
>NW_028083168.1:0-40381 GCF_014824575.4 Sturnira hondurensis
TTCCAGTTTGCTAAGCGTAGTGTTCCAAGCCCAGTTTTCTCGCTCTAGAGTTGGAAAATTGCACAGGGCAGTGGAGAAACCTATTGACTACCCGAAAAACCTCCCGCGCATTCCACAAGCACCTTCTCCCAGGGCTATCTCCCTTTTACTTAACTCCAAGACTTGGAAGGCTTCTTTACAGTTGGATTTCAGTTTAGAAAAGGTGACAAAACGCTGCAGACGCCTATTGACTTCGGAACAAGCTGAAACCCATTACACAAGCACTCATGGGCAAGGCTGCCTGGTTTTCTTCTGCCTCTCAAGCTAGAGATTCTTCTTTTTCTTGGGTGGATCTGGGCTTGGAAGATGAGACTAGGAAAATGGTTCCAGTTTTCCAAGCCCAGTTTTGCAATTTCATTTTTTCTCTAGACTTTTGAGAAGTTCACCAGACCCTGGAGAGCCCTAGTTACCCTCAGAATAGGATGCGACCCTTTCCACAAACAGCTTCTTGCAAGGCCCTCTAGTACTTCCCTACCTCCCAGGCTAGGAGTGCTTCTTCCCAGGCACATTTCGGCTCTGAGAATGTGAGAAAGCACTGAAGAAACCCCTTTGGCAACAGAGAAACCTAAACCCCATTCCACGGCCACCATCTCGGCAAGGCTGCCTACTTTTCTCTTAACTCTCAAGAGAGAAGTACGTCTTCTTAGGTGGATCTGGGTTTGGGTAACTGGGCTTTGAAAACTGGAATGTTCTTCTTACTCCAGAGCCCTGCAGTAACCTCTCTACCATCCCAAGATGCAGATACCTTTTCCCTAAACACCTTCTGGGAAAGGCTGCCTACTTTTCTACTACCCTCCAAGCCATCATTTTCTATTCTGAGCTGGATCTGGGTCTGCAAAACTGTGCCACTTTTCTAAGCGTACTTTTCCAAGCCCAGTTTTCTTATTCTAGACTTGGAAAATTGAACAGGGCAATGGGGAAGCCTACTGAGTACACGAGCAACCTCCAACGCATTCCACAAACACCTTCTCCCGGGGCTCTCTACTTTCTACTTAACTCCAAGACCAGGAAGGCTTCTTTCCAGGTGGATTCTTGCCTTAGAAAAGGTGACAAAAAACTGCAGAAGCCCATTTACTTCGGAAGAACATGAAACCCATTCTACAACCACTCCTCGCCAAGCTTGCCTAGTTTTTTCCTAACTCTCAAGGTAGAAATTCCTCTTCTTCGCTCCATCTGGGCTTGGAGCACCAGACTGGGAAATGTCTTCCAATTTTCCAAGCCGACTTTCGCAATCTCAGTTTTGTTTTTCTGGACCTGGAGGAGTTAACATTGCACTGGAGAACCCTAGTGTGCAACCCATTCCACAGACACCTTCTCGCAAGGCTCTCTAACTTCTTCTTAACTCCTAAGCTAGGAATGCTTCTTCCGAGGTGGATTTACGCTTGAAAAATGAGAGAAAGCATCGAAGAAACCTGTTTACTCACAGAAGAACCTGAAACCCATTCCACAGCCACGAGGTCGGCCAGTTTTCCAAGCCCGGTTTCCCAAGCACAGATGCACCTAAGAAGATGTATTTCTCTCTTGGGAGTTAAGAGAATAGTAGGCAGCCGTGCCGAGAAGGAGGCCATAGAATGGGGTTCAGGTTTCTCTGTGGCCAAACGGGTTTCTTCAGTGCGTTCTCACATTTTCCAAGCCGAAACCTGCCTGGGAAGAAGCACTCCTAGCCTGGGAGTTAAGGAAGCACTAGAGGGCCTTGCGAGAAGCTGTTTGTGGAAAGGGTTGCACCGTATTCTGAGGGTAACTCGGGATCTACAGTGCCCGGTGAACTTCTCAAAAGTCAAGGGAAAAAATGAAATTGCAAAACTAGGCTTGGAAAACTGAAACCGTTTTCCTAGTCTCATCTTCCAAGCCCAGGTCCACGGAAGAAGAATAAGAATCTCTAGCTTGAGAGGCAGAGGAAAACCAGGCAGCCTCGCCCAGGAGTGCTTGTAGAATGGGTTTCAGGTTCTTCCGAGGTCAATAGGCTTCTGCAGCGTTTTGACAACTTTGCTAAGCCGAAACCCACCTCGAAAGGAGCCTTCCTATTCTTGGAGTTAAGTAAAAAGTAGAGAGCCCTGGGAGAAGGTGCTTGTGGAATGTGCGGGAGGTTTTTCGGGTAGTCAATAGGTTTCTCCATGGCCCTGTGCTATTTTCCAACTCTAGAGTAAGAAAACTGGGCTTGGAACACTACGCTTAGCAAACTGGAACACTTTCCCAGGCCCAGGTCCACCTGAGAATCAAAAAAGGATCGCTTGGGTGGTAGGAGAAAAGTAGGCCGCCTTTGCAAGAAGGTGTTTGGGGAAGGGGTTTCTGCATCTTGGGATGGTAGACAGGTGTGCAAGGTTTTCACAGCTGAGATCCATCTCAAACGGAGGCTTTTTAGCCTCGTAGTTCAGTAAAACCTAGAGAGCCTTGCAGGAAGTTGTTTGTGGAAAAAGTGGCAGTTTTTTTCGGATGGAAAATCGGCTTTCCCATAGCCCCGTTTCCTTTCCAAGTCGAGGATATAAAAACTGGGCTTGGGAAGCGGGACTTGGAAAACTGTTCCAAACTGTTTTTACTGAACATCGGGGAAAACTGTTCCAGTTTTCCAAGCCCAGTTTCCCAAGCCCAGATGCACCTAACAAGAGGTATTTCTCTCTTGAGAGTTAAGAGAAAACTAGGCAGCCTTGCCAAGTAGGTGGCCGTGGAATGGGGTTCAGGTTTCTCTGTGGCCAAACGGGTTTCTTCAGTGCTTTCTCACATTTTCCGAGCCGAAACGTGCCTGGGAAGAAGCACTCCTAGCCTGGGAGTTAGGGAAGCACTAGAGGGCCTTGCGAGAAGCTGTTTCGGAAAGGGTCACACCCTATTCGGAGGGTAACTAGGGCTCTCCAGTGCCCGGTGAACTTCTCAACACTCTAGGGAAAAAATGAAATTGCAAAACTACGCTTGGAAAACTGGAACCGTTTTCCTAGTCTCATCTTCCAAACCCAGATCCACCTAAGAAATAGAAGAATCTCTAGCTTGAGAGGCAGAAGAGAACCAGGCAGCCTCGCCCAGGAGTGCTTGTAGAATTGGTGTCAGGTTCTTCCGAGGTCAATAGGCTCTGCAGCGTTTTGTCACCTTTTCTAAGCCCAAATCCACCTCGAAAGTAGCCTTCCTAGTCTTGGAGTTCAGTAAAAATTAGAGAGCCCTGTGAGAAGGTGCTTGTGGAATGCGCGGGACTTTTTTCGGGTAGTCAATAGGCTTCTCCAGTGCCCTGTTAACTATTCCAAGTCGAGAAAATAAAAACGGGGCTTGGAAAACTAATTTTAAATCATTGGAACTGTTTTCCAAGCCCAATTTCCAAGCCCAGATCCAGCTGAAAAGAGGTATTTCTCACTTCAGAGTCAAGAGAAAACTGGGCAGCCTAGCTGAGATGGTGGTTGTGGAATGGGTTTCACGTTCTTCTGTGGATAAACAGATTTTTTTCAGTGCTCTGTCACATTTTTCAAGCTGAAATCCACCTCGGCATTCTCATTTCTTGCCTGAGAGTTAAGAAGACACTATAGAGCCTTGGGAGAAGGTATTTGTGGAATGGGTTCTCCAGTCCCCTGTTAACTCTTCTAAGTTTAGAAAAACAAAACTGAGCTTGGAAAACTAGGTGTGGAAAACTGGAACAGTTTTCCAAGTCTAGGTTGTTAAGCCTACATCCACCGAAGAAGAAGCATTTCTAACTTGAGAGTTAGTAGAAAACTATGCAGCCTGGTCGAGAATGTGGTTGTGGAATCAGTTTCAGGTTCTTCGGAGCTAAATAGGGTTCTCCAGTGTTTTGTCACATTTTCTAATGAAATCCACCTCTGAAGAAGCCTTCTTCTCTTGGAGTTAAGTAAAAACTAGAGAGCCCTGGCAGAAGGTGCCATTCCTGGCAGTGGAATGGGTTGCATGATTTTCTGAGTGTAAGTATTGTTCAACAGTGCCCTGTTAACTTTTCCATGTCTAGAATAACAAAACTGGGCTTCGAAAACTATGCTTAGAATCCTGGAACAGTTTTCCAAATCCAGATGCACCTAAGAGAAATAATTTCTCGCTTGGGATTTAAGAGACAAGTAGGCAGCCTTGTCCAGAAGTTTTTTGTGGAATGGGTTTAGGGTCTTCGGTTGGTAAAGAGGTTTCTCCAGTGCTGTGTAAAGTTTTCCAACCTGAGACCCACCTCAAACAGAGCCTCTTTAGCCTCGAAGTTTAGTAAAAAGTAGAGAGCCTTGCGGGAAGCAGTTAGTGGAACAAGTTGCCATTATTTTAGATGGTAGATAGGCTTCTCCAGTTCCCTGTTACATTTTCCAAGTCAAGAAAATGTAAACTGGGCTGGGAAAACTTCGCTTAGAAAACAGGAACAGTTTTCCAAGCCCAGATCCACCTACAAAGAAATATTTCTCGCTTCGGAGTTAAGAGAAAAGTAGGCAGCCTTACCGAGAAGGTGTTTTTGGAATGCGTTTTCAGGATTTTCTGGTGGTAAAGAGGTTTCTCCAGTGCTGTGTAAAATTTTTCAACCTGAGATCTACCTCAAACGGAGCCTTTCTAGCCTCGACGACTAGTAAAAACTAGTTAGCCTTGCGGGAAGTTGTTTTGGAGAAAGTTGCAGTTTTCCGGATGGTAAATAGGCTTTTCCAGTGCCCTATTAAATTATCCAAGTCCAAAAAATAAATACTGGCCTTGAAAAGTAGGCTTGGAAACCTGTTCCAGTTTTCCAAACCTAATTTTTCGAGCCCAGATCCACCTGAAAAGAAGAATTTCTGACTTGAGAGATAAGAGAACACTAGGCATCCTTGCGGAGAAGGTGGTTGTGGAATGGCTTGCAGTTTTTTTAAGGTAAATAGGGTTCTCCAGTGCCTTGTTAACTTTTCCAAGTCTAGAAAAACAAACCTGGGTGGAAAAAACTAGGCTTGGAAAACTGGCACTGTTTTCCAAGCCAAGTTTTCCAAGCCCAGATCCACCTAAGAAGAAGAATTTTTGCTTGAGAGTTAAGAGGAAACTAGGCAGCCTTGCCGAGAAGGTGCTTGTGGAATGGGTTTCAGGTTCTTCTCTTGGGAAATAGGTTCCTCCAGTGCTTTGTCACATTTTTAAGCCCAAATCCACCTCGGAAGAGGCATTCATCACCTGGGAGGTAAGTAAAAACTAGAGAGCCTTGGGGGAATTGTTTTGTGGAATGAGTTGCAGGGTTTTTTTATTTAAATTTTTTTAATTTAATTCTTGTGCAAGCACAGTTTTCTGTCTTATATTCCCAGCCCTGCCCCCCAGTGCTCCCCACCTTTCTCACATTTTTGCCCCCCACTTTAGTTTTTGTTCATGTGTCCTTTATACTTCTTCATGTGAGTCCTTCCCCTTTTCCCCTGTGATTCTCTTCCCTCTCCCCTCTCGGCCCTCTCAGCCTGTTCTGTATTTCAGTGTCTTTGGTCATATTTTGCTTTCTTGTTTGTTTTGTTGTTTAGATTCCATTTAATGGTGAGATCATATGATATTTGTCTTTCACCGCCTGGCTTATTTCACTCAGCATAATGCTTTCCCGTTCCTTCCATAATGTTGCAAAGGATAGGAGTTCCTTCTTCCTTTCTGCAGTGTAGAATTCCATTGTTTATATGTACCATAGCTTTTTGATCCAGTCATTTACCGATGGGCATCTAGGTTGCTTCCAACTCTTGGCTATCGTGAATTGTGCTGCTATGAACATCGGGGTGCATAGGTTCTATTGGATTGGTGCCGCATTCTGGCCGCAGCAGGGTCCAGGGGTCCCTCGAGGTGAGGATAGGCGATGGGTAACAGGCAACTACACAGCTCAAAGGCAGGTGAAGCACTGTTCCGTTTATTGCAAGTACAAGCAGGTTTTTTATATTTTCATTTCTGGTAGTGATTAACATTTACAGGTGCATAGTATAATCAGTTAAGCAGAAAAAATCAATACAAAGGTAATTAGGAAAAATACAAAAGTTCCCATAGTTTCAATTATATCAAACAAAAGTTATTTTGACCAGGAGAACTATTAATCAGACAATTTGAAATAGCTCTATGTACAGAGTTTGAATGTTTTATTATTTATTAAAGTTCTCAGAGTTAGTCATGGGGCAAAATGATACGCTAGACCAAGCAGAGGTTAGGAAACTCATTATAAGCCTTTGTGATGTTTAATTTAGCTATCTATCTTTCTGTCTAAAATATTTCTTTGTGTACTATAAACTCTATCTCCCTAGTAATTGTTTTCTACATGCTTAATAGCTAACTAGCTTCTCCTATTTTGTTGCCTGTCTAATTCTAATATATATATATATATATATATATATATATATATATATATATATATATCCCTATTCAAGGTAAAGGAGGGGCTGTTTCATTAGAGGGGATTTGCCTCGGGACTTACTTAAGGGGCCTGCCTTGGGTATTCCAGGCCCCCTACTAGCTGATATCATCATATCCTACAGCTGCTTAATCAGGTCAGGGAAGGAGGTGTTATTTTGGGGAAAGGCCAAGGTGATATTGTTCTCAGCCTGACTTAGTTGCTGTTCAACTCTGAGAATGGTCAGCATTTCTAGGAGATTCCAAATTATCAGAGGTAAAGTTTAGAACACCAAGAGACAGCAAGATTAAGATCAACACCACATATTCATTCATGCCACGTCCACCAAGCCAGAACACACTTCTTTGAAGTCATCCTCCCCATGCTCGGACTTTGTCAGACAGCATGGTTGGTGCTGGGACTGGACGTGGCAGATTGGTGTTTCAGGGTTCTTAGGATATACTCCTAATAGTGGAATTGCTGGGTGAAAAGGCACGTTCAACTTTAGTTTTCTTAGAAAATTCCATACTGTTTTCCATAGCTCTTGTACCAGTCTGCAATCCCACCAACAGTGAACTAGAGTCCCCTTTTCCCCACAACCTCTCCAGCACTTGTTGTTTGTTTTTGTTTATGATAGCCATTCTGACTGGTGTTAAGTGGTATCTCATTGTGGTTTTAATTTGCATCTCTCTGATAGCTAGCGATATCAAGCATCTTTTCATGTGTCTCTGGATCCTCTGTATGTCCTCCTTGGAGAAATGTCTGTTCAAGTCCTCTGCCCATTTTTTAATCGGGTTGCTTGTCTTGAGTGGAATCGAGTGAGTTCTTTGTATATTTTGGAGATTAAACCTTTGTCTGAGGTATCATTGGCAAATATGTTTTCCCAAACAGTTGCTTCTCTTTTTATCTTGATACTGTTTTCCTTAGCCATGCAGAAGCTTTTAATTTTGATGAGATCCCATTTGTTTATTCTTTCCTTTATATCCCTTGCTCTGGGGGACGTGTCAGTAAAAATATTGCTGCGTGGAATATCTGAGATTTTCTTGCCAATGCTCTCCTCTAGGGCTTTAATGGTTTCATGGCTTATATTTAAGTCTTTTATCCACCTTGAATTTATTTTGGTGTATGGTGTAAGTTGGTGCTCGAGTTTCATTTTTTTGCATGTAGCTGTCCAGTTCTCCCAACACCATTTGTTGAAGAGGCTATCTTTACCCCATTTTATGTTACTGCCCCCTTTGTCGAATATTAATTGACTGTAGAGAGTTGGGTTTATTTCTGGGTTCTCTATTCTGTTCCATTGGTCTATGTGCCTGTTTTTATGCCAGTACCAGGCTGTTTTGATTACAGTGGCCTTGTAATACAGTTTGATATCAGGTATTGTGATCCCTCCTACTTTGTTCTTCTTTCTTAACATTGCAGCTGCTATTCGGGGTCTTTTATGGTTCCATATAAATTTTTAAAGTGTTTGTTCTATGTCTGTGAAATATGCCATTGGTACTTTAATAGGTATTGCATTGAATCTGTAAATTGCTTTGGGTAGTATGGATTTTGATGATGTTAATTCTTCCAATCCATGAACACGGTATATGTTTCCACTTGTTTGTGTCTTCCTTGATTTATTTCTTCAGTGTTGTGTCGTTTTCTGCATACAGGTCTTTAACTTCCTTGGTTAGGTTTATTCCCAGATATTTTATTTTTGTTCTTGCTATATCGAATGGGATTTTTTTTCTTGATTTCTGCTTCTGCTGTTCCATTTTTGGTAAACAAAAATGCCTTTGATTTCTGGATATTGACTTTGTACCCCTCTGTTTTGCCAAATTCACTTATTCATTCGAGCAGTTTTTTGGTAGAGGCTGTAGGATTTTCCATGTACACTACCATGTCATCTGCAAACAATGCCAGTTTTGTTTCCTCCTTTCCGATTTGGATGCCTTTTATTTCCTTTTCTTGTCTGATTGCTGTGGCTAGAACTTCTAATACTATATTGAATAGAAATGGTGAAAGTGGGCAACCTTGTCTTGTTCCTGATCTTAGTGGAAAAGATTTTAGTTTTTGCCCATTGAGTATGATGTTGGCTGTAGGTCTTTCATATGTGGCCTTTATTATATTGAGGAATGCTCCCTCTATTCCCATTTTCTGAGTACCTTTATCATAAATGGGTGTTGCACCTTATCAAAAGCTTTTTCCACATCTATTGATATGATCATGTGGCTTTTGTCTTTTCTTTTGTTTATGTGATGTATTTATTACATTTACTGATTTATGAATATTGAACCATCCTTGCATCCCTGGGATGAATTCCACTTGGTCATGGTGTATGATCTATTTGATGTATTGTTGGATGCGATTTGCCAATATTTTATTGAGGATTTTAGCGTCTATGTTCATCAGCAATATTGCCCTGTAGTTTTCTTTCTTTGTTGTGTCTCTATCTGGCTTTGAAATTAGGATGATGCTGGCTTCATAAAAAGAGTTGGGGAGTTTTCCCTCCTTTTAGATTTCATGGAATAGTCTGTGAAGAATAGGGGTTAGCTCTTCCTTAAAAGCTTTATAGAATTCTCCTGTGAAACCATCTGGTCCAGGAATGGGTTTGTGGAATGGGTTTAGGGTCTTCGGATGGTAAAGAGGTTTCTCCAGTGCTGTGAAAAGTTTTCCAATCTTTTTGTGTGATGGGAGTTTTTTTATTACTTCTTCAATTTCATTTGCTGTTATTGGCCTGTTCAGGTTTTCTGCTTCTTTTTCATTGAGTTTTGGAAGATTATATTTTTCTACAAATTTGTCCATTTCACCTAGGTTTTCAAATTTCTCGGCATACAATTCTGCATAGTAATTTCTCTTTTTTTTTTTTAGATTTTATTTATTTACCTTAGAGGGGAAGGGAAGGAGAGAGACAGAGAGAGAGAAATATCAATGTATGGTTGCCTCTCATGCGTCCCCCACCAGGAACCGGGAACTGGCCTGCAACCCAGGCATGTGCCCTGACTGGGAATCGAACTGCGATCATGTGGTTCGCAGGCTGGTGCTCAATCCACTGAGCTATATCAGCCAGGGCTCTGCATAGTAATTTCTTACAATACCTTCTCTTTCTGTGGTATCAGTTGTAATCTCTCCTTTTTCATTTCTGATTGTGTTTATTTGGGTCCTCTCTCTTCTTGATGAGCCTACTTAAAGGTTTGTCTATTTTGTTTATCTTTTCAAAAAACCAACTCCTGGATTCATTGATCCTTAGAATTTTGCTTTTAGTCCCTATGTCATTTAATTCTGCTCTGGTCTTGCTTATTTCCTTCCTTCTACTTGCTCTGGGCTGTCTTTGTTGCTGTTCCTCGAGTTCTTGCAGGTGTCGGGTTAGGTTGTTTGTTTGAAATGTTTCTATCTTCTTTAGGTAAGCCTGTGTTGCTATGAACTTCCTGAGAGGGACACTGCCTTCATTGTGTCCCATAAGTTTGGGGTTGTTGTGAGGTCATTTTCATTGGTTTCCAGAAGCTTTTTGATTTCTTCCCTAATTTCAGTCTTGACCCATTTGTTGTTTAATAGCATATCATTCAGTCTCCATGATTTTGGGTGTTTTGGGGTTTTTTTTCTGTGGGGTTAGTTTCCAGTTTCAGTCCCTTATGATCAGAGAAAATGCTTGGTATGATTTCTATTTTCCTAAATTTGTTGAGTTTCATTTTCTGTCCTATCATGTAGTCTATCTTGAAAATGTTCCATGTGCATTTGAAAAGAAGGTTTATTTAGCTTCTTTGGGATGAAGGGCTCTAAATATATCAATTAGGTCCATTTCATCTAGGGTGTGATTTAATGTTGCAATATCTTTGTTGATATTTTGTTTGGAAGATCTGTCCATTTTTGACAGTGGGGTGTTAAAATCCCCTACTATAATTGTGTTGCTGTCAATATCTTTCTTGAGGTCCTCTAGGATTTTCTTTATAAATTTGAGTGCTCATATATTGGGTGCATATATATTTACGATGTTAATGTCTTCTTGGTGGATTCTTCCCTTGAGTAATACGAAGTGACCTTCTGGGTCTCTCTTTATGGCCCTGTTTTTGAAGTCTATTTTGTCTGATATGAGAATTGCAACCCCGGCTCTTTTTTTTTCTTGTCCATTTGCTTGGAAATTTTCTTTCCATCCTTTCATTTTTAGTCTGTTATGGTCTTTTGACCTGAAGTGGGTCTCTTAGGCAGCATATGTGTAGGTCATGCTTTCTTATCCATTCAGCTATTCTATGTCTTTTAATTGGTGCATTTAATCCATTTACATTTAAGGTTATTATTGAAAGGTACTTATTCATTGCCATTTATGAACCTGTTTTCCTCTCCGTCTCTCTCTTTTCCTTCCCTTCCCTTCCTTAAAGCAACCCTTTTAGTAATTCTTGTAGAGCTGGTTTGGTGGAGGCGTATTCTTTTAGACTTCTTTTGTCTTGGAAGCTCTTTATTTGGCCTTCTATCTTGATTGAGAGCCTTGCTGGGTAAAGTAGCCTTAGTTGTAGAACTCTGTTTCTCATTACTTAGAATATTTCTTGCCATTCTCTTCTTGTTTGGAACGTTTCCATTGAGAAGTCAGTAGCCAACCTT
Source organism: Sturnira hondurensis (assembly GCF_014824575.4). NCBI lineage: Eukaryota > Metazoa > Chordata > Mammalia > Chiroptera > Phyllostomidae > Sturnira > Sturnira hondurensis. The sequence goes on from NW_028083168.1 coordinate 10,880, forward strand.
ATGGGGACCCCCTTCTATGTTACTTCCTCCCTTGCTGCCCTTAGGATTCTCTCTTTGTCTTGGAGTTTTGCCATTTTAATGATGATGTGTTTGCAGTAGGCCTCTTTGGGTTCCACCTGATTGGGACTCTCTGCAATTCCTGGATTTGTGTGACTTTATCTCTCCTCAACTTAGGAAAATTTTCCATTATTACTCTTTCAAGTAGGTTTTCTATCCCTTGTTCTTCTTCTTCTCCTTCTGGTATTCCTATTATTCAGATATTATTACATTTCATATTGTCTTGCATTTCTCTTAAACTCTCCTCATTCTTTCTGATTTTCTTTTCCATTACTTGGTCCATCTGAGAGATCCTTTCTACCCTGTCTTTGATCTCACTTATGCGGTCTTCCACCTAATCGATCCTACTCTTCATACCTTCTACTGTGTTCTTCAGTTCAGAAATTGTATTCTTCATTTCCTCTTGGCCTTTGCTGATGGTTTTTATTTCCCTTTTCATGTTGGTATAGTTTGCAGAGAGTTCATTGTAGTTCCCCCGTAGTTTCTGGTTGCTCGTTGTAAGCTCTTTGAATTTCCTGATAAGCAGTGCTTTGAATTTAATATCTGATAGTTGACTTGCCTCTATTTCATCTAACGTTCTTTCTGAGACTTCCTCCTTTTCTTTCATTTGGGGATTGTTTCTTTGTCTTCCCATTGTTTGTGTTGCTCTTCTTGTTGGCTTCAGCTTCTTAAATTGATCTGTTCTGGTTCCCTGGGTTTATGGTGTGAACTTCTGTGGTAGGATACCTGTGAAATTCAGTGGTGCAGACTCCTGCAGGTGTCTTGGTGTTCTCTGCTTCCACCTCTTCCTCTTGTTGGTTTCCAGCTGGTCAAACCTTTTCTTCTGGTCTCACTAGCTGAAGCAGCCTGAGGGGCTATTAGTGTGGCCTTTCTCGAGTCTCGGTGAACTCAACTGGTCTCGCCAGTGCCCTCCCATGATCCAGGCTGGCGCCGCTCTCCAGTGCCCCACTGAGAGCAGATTTTTCCCCAGGCTTCCCAGCCCTGGCCTGGCGTGAGGGTGCGCACTCCCAACCAGGCTTTCCTGGTCTTGCAGGCTTGGGCATGGATCTTTCCCAGTGCTGTGACAGAGAATTCACACGGCAACTCACAATTCTCCCAAGCTGACAGCCACAGCCTGATTCCTGGCACTTCTCAGTCTGCACCCAGCTGGGTAGGGAAGGAGCTGGTGACTGGCTCTCTTCCAGGGTCCTTGCTAGTAGCCCAAAACTCCCAGGGTCTGTGGCAGACCCGGCTTTGGCCCAGCACTACAGGGAACACACGGGCAATGCTCAGTTCTCCCGACAGCCACACCCTGACTCCCGGTGCTTCTCAGTCTGCCTTGGCTGGTTAGGGAGGCTGCTGGTGCTGGCTCTCTTCCAGGAGCCTTGCTAATAGCCCGAGACTCCCAGGGTCTGTGGCTGACCTGGCTCTGACCCCACACTACAGAGAATGCATGAGCGACTCTCAGTTCTCCCACTGGCAACTGCAGCCTGACTCAACGGGTTATCAGAGCTCTCTGGTTTGCTTCCCAATGCCCACTACTATCTCTGCCACTACAGGCTAACTGATCTCTCCTGGTGTTTTCCAATCTGAGCCCTGCCAGACAGGGAGGGTGCCGGTGACTAGTTCTCTCCCAGGGTTGTTGTTGCCCACCCTCAGCTCTCAGAGACCAGAGCGGCCCAGCCAGGGCCCTGGTGCAGCCAGCAGAGGGCCTGTAGCCTCTGCACTGTTCCCTCCTACCTTGTTGATCTGCAGTCATCTCCACAAACTCTGCTCATTCAGTGTCCACTACACTTTCTGGAGACTGGCCTTTCTATATGTTGGGTTCCTGTTGGGTATCCGCTGTGCTCCTCTGCAGATCAGCCCAATTTTTCTCCAGTGTGTGGAGGGAAGGGAAATCCTTTGTCCTACTCCACCACCATCTTCTCCAAATCCCTCGGGTTGCAGTTTTTTCAGATGGTAAATAGGCTTCTCCAGTGCCCTGTTAACTTTACCAAGTCGAGAAAATACAAACAAGGCTTGTAAAACCAGGCTTGGAAAACTGAACAGTTTCAAGCTGAGATTTCCAAGCCCATATCCACCTAAGAAGAAGAATTTCTCGCTTGAGAGTTAAGAAAAAACTAGGCAGCCTTGCCGAAAAGGTGGTTGTGGAATGGGTTTCAGGTTCTTTGAAGGTAAATAGGGTTCTGCAGTGTTTTGTCACCTTTTTGAAGCCAAAATCCACCTCAGAAGAAGCTAGCCTTGGAGTCAAGTAAAAACTATAGAGCCCTGAGAGATGGTGTTTGTGGAATGGGTTGCAGGATTGAAAATAGTAAATAGGCTTCTCCAGTGCCCTGTTAAATTTTCCAAGCCTAGAAAAATAAAACGGTACTTGGAAAACTGGATTGGAAAACTGGAACAGTTTTCCAAGTCTAGGTTTCCAAGCCCAGATCCACTCAGAAGAATTTCTCGCTTGGGAGTTAAGGGAAAACTAGGCAACCTTGCCAAGAAGGTGGTTGTCTAATGGGTTTCAGGTTCTTCAGAGGGTAATAGGTTTCTTTAGTTCTTTGTCCCATTGCAAAGCCAAAATTCACCTCGGAAGGAGCCTTCCTCACCTGGGAATTAAGTAAAAACTATAGAGCCTTGGGAGATGATGTTTGTGGAATGTGTTGCAGGTTTTCTGAATGGTAAATAGGCTTCTCCAGTGCCCTATTAAATTTTTCAACTCTAGAATAACAAAACTGGGCTTGAAAATCTAGGTCTGGGAAACTGGAACATTTTTTCAAGCCTAGTTTTCCAAGTCCAGATCCAGGTCAGAAGAATTTCTCGCTTTGGAGTTAAGAGAAAACTGGGCAGCCTTGCCAGGAGGTTGGTTGTATAATAGGTTTCAGGATCTTCGGATGGTAAATTGGTTTCTCCAGTGCCGTGTGCGGTTTTCCAAACCGAGATCCATCTCAAAAACAGCCTTCCTAGCCTGGAAGTTATGTAAAAACTAGAGAGCCCTGCAGGAAAGTGTTTGTCCAATGGGTTGCAGGGTTTTCTAATGGTAAATAGACTTCTCCAGTGCAAGGGTATATTTTCCAAGTCCAGAAAAACAAAACTGGGCTTGTAAAACTGTAAAAGTTTTCCACATCTACTTTTCCAAGCCCTGATTTACCTCAGAAGGAGAATTTCTTGCTTGGGAGTTAAGACAATAGTGGAGATATTCTGGTGGAGAGTTGAACAACTATGGGGACTGGAGGTTAGGTGCTGCCGGCTGCTGGTCTTCAAGGTCACAACGTGATGCTCACGGCCTAACGTGTTGCAAGCAATGCAGTCCAAGGGCAGGAGGCGAAGTGTGTGTGGGCTATGAGGAGTTAGAGCTGACAAGGTTTGTGGAAAAATATTCTTTTTAATCCCCCACAGTTTTGAAAGTTGGATTTGTGGGATGGATGCTGAGACAGTGCTAACTCCTAATCCTTTTGCAGCTGAGAGATCATGGTCATCTGCCCTCCAAGGTGAGGTCTATGTGCAGATGAAGTGTTTGGTTCTTGTGTATGAAATCTTGCATTAAGGTTCCAATGTCAGTCCCTGGCATTTGGTGTTTGGCCTTTGGACTTTTTGGACTCCTTCAGCATTTGTATGAATATCTTCTCTTTAGAACGGCTATTCAAGTTCTTTGAAAATATAGATGTTGGAGACTTCTGCCAGGATGGAGGCATAGGTGGAAACACTGTGCCTCCTCTCACAATCAAGTTTAAAGTCAACAAAGTTTTAGTAACAAAAATACAGCCAAAGCACAGAAAATTGAACTATACGGAAGTCCAACAACAATCAACCATTCAACCTGACAGGTAAAAGGGGCAGAGCCAGCAGTGGAGTAGGGTCAGGCAAGAAAGATCTCCCGACCCAGGAACCCAGACAGACCTGGGTAGACCCCAGGTGTGGAGTAGCAACAGGCAGACCTAGTGAGGGCACAAGGCAGAAGGCTGATTGATCGCGGTCACACATTCGCACGCATATAAACCACCAAAGGAACGAGCAGTGAGACAGACCTCGCAGGGCCCAGTGACAGGAAGCAGCAGAGGGGACCGCCACTGCCCCTCTCTGACCCTGCCCCCACATATAGCATCACAACCCAGCGACTGAATGACCCAGACCTGGTGAACACCTAGGGATCTGCTCCTCATACATAACAGGCACGAACAGTCCAAAATATGGCTCAAGAAGAACTCAAAGCCCCAGAGCCGATAACTCTAAGTGACCAGGAGATAGCCAACCTATCAGATGCACAATTCAAAACACTGGTGATCAGGATGCTCACAGAACTGGTCGATTTTAGTCACAAATTAGAGGAACAAATGAAGGCTAAACTAATTGAAATGAAGGGAAATGTACAGGAAACCAATAATGATGGAAAGGAAACTGGGATTCAAATCAAGGGAGTGGACCATAAGGAAGGAAAAAATGACCAAACAGAAAAACATGAAGAAAGAAGAATTCAAAAACATGAGGAGAGGCTTAGGAACCTACAGGACATCTTTAAACACTCCAACATCCAAATTATAGGGGCACCGGAAGTGGAAGCAAAAGAGCAAATGGAGCACTTATTTGAACAAAAAATAAAGGAGAACTTCCCCAGTCTGGCAAAGGAAATAGACTTCCAGGAAGTCCAAGAAGCTCAGAGAGTCCCAAAGAAGTTGGACCCAAGAAGGAACACACCAAGGCACATCATCATTACATTAGCCAAGATTAAAATGAAGGAGAGAATCCTAGAAGCAGCAAGAGATAAGGGGACAGTCACCTACAAAGGAGTACCCATCAGACTGTCAGCAGATTTCTCAAAAGACACCTTACAGGCAAGAAGGGGCTGGAAAGAAGTATTCCAAGTCATGAAATCCAAAGACCTACAGCCAAGATTGCTCTATCCAGCAAAGCTTTCATTTAGAATGGAAGGACAGATAAAGTGCTTCTCAGATAAGGTCAAGTTCAAGGAGTTCATCATCACCAAGCCCTTATTATATGAAATGTTAAAGGGACTTATCTAAGAAAAAGAAGATAAAAATATGAACAGTCAAAGGACAGCAAACTCACAGTTATTAACAACCACACCTAAAACAAAAGCAAACCAAGAGGACAGCTAGATCAGGAGCGGAACCATAGCAATGGAGATCACATGGAGGGTTAGCAACAGGAGAGGGGGAGGAGGAGAAGGGGGCAGAAGGTACAGAGAATGAGTAGCCTAGATAGTAGGTAGAAAATAGACATGGGGAGGGCAAGAATAGTATGGGAAATATGGAATCTAAAGAACTTGAGACACGTGATCACAAACTAAAGAGGGGGAATGGTGGGAGAGGGGTGTGCAGGGTGGAGGGGAATGAAGGGGGAATAGAACAACTGTAATGGTATAATCAATAAAATATATTTTTAAATGAAGAAGAAAACTGTTACCCACCTCCACATCTGGTTTTTTAAGTCCAGTTTTTTTTTCTAGACTTGGAAAACTTAACACAGCACTGGAGAAGCCTATTTACCATCCAAACAACCTGAAACCCATTCTGCTAACACCTTCTCTGAAGGCTCCCTAGTTTTGTCTTAACCCCCAAGTGAGGATAGTTCCTTCTGAGGTGGATCTGGACTTGGAAAACTGTTACAGTTCTCCAAGTCTACTTTTCATGTTTAGGTTTATTTTCTAGACTTAGAAAAGTTAACACTACACTGGAGAAGTTATTTACCATCTGAATAACCTGAAACCCATTCTGCAAACACCTTCTCTTTAGCCTCCCTACTTTTGTTCTAAGTCCCAAGTGAGGGAGGCTCCTTTTGAGATGTTTCCAAGTCCATTTTTTTTCTAGACTTGGAAAACTTAACACTACACTGGAGAATCCTATTTTCCATCTGAAACCTGTTTACCATCTGAAAAACTGTTACAAATTTACAAGTCTAATTTTCCAAAGTGCAATTATTTTTGTAGATTTGGAATACTTAACAGTGGACTGCAGAAGCCTACTTACCATCTAAGAACCTGAAACCCTTTCTGCAAACACCTTCTCTGCAAGGCTCTCTAGTTTTGTCTTAACTCCCAAGCGAGGGAGGCTCCTTCGGAGGTGGATCTGGACTTGGAAAACTAGACTTGGAAAACTGTAACAGTTTTCCAAGTCTAGTTTTCTAAGTCTAGAGTTTTTTTTTCTAGACTTATAATACATAACATTGCACTGGAGAAGCCTATTTGCCATCTGAAGAACCTGAAATCCATTCTGCAAACACCTTCTCGGCAAGGCTGCCTAGTTTTGTCTTAACACCCAAGAGACAAAGGCTCCTCCTGAGGTTGACCTGGCAAAACTGTAACAGTTTTCCAAGTGTAGTTTTCCAAGTCCAGTTTTTTTTCTAGACTTGGAAAACTTAACACTGCACTGGAGAAGCCTATTTATCATCTCAGGAACCTGAAACCCATTCTGCAAACACCTTCTTTGCAAGGCTTCCTAGTTTTCTCTTAACACCCAAGCATGGAAGGGTCCTTCTTAGTTGGATCTGGACTTGGAACACTAGACTTGGAAAACTGTAAGTTTTGCTCCAAGCCCTGCCTATGGTCCCCTCTGCAAGCCACATAGGCCACTTTTATGAACAAGGTATTGAGCCCTCACCCTGGTCCTGGGCTCTTTTTACAGCTTCAGCCCTTACATTGCTTCCAGGAGATGAAGACCAAGGTCAGCCCTGCTGTATAGAGTGAGCCTGAGGCAGGAGAACATTATGGAGAGTGACCATAGTCACCAGCTTTGAGTCCCCAAGGGGCTCTGCTAGTAGCTAGATATCTGAGACCTTCCCCTGCCCAAGGCCACACCTTATCCTTGGCCACCTTTCTGACACCTGGCCCCTCACCCACCTTGGCCTCCCCCATAGTGTACGTCTTCCCAGAGCCTGTCTGGCCATAGGCAAAGACCATGGCATTGAAGTTCTTGAAGAAAGCCTCCAGGAGGGGCTGCACGCAGGCTTGGTACACGCCCTCCTGCCCGGCTTCCTCGTCCAGCACCATGTGGAAGCCAGAGTGGTGGTCCCGGCCCAGGGTGACCTGGCTGCACCCATGCTCCACCCGAAAGCAGCTCTGATGCCCATGCAGCAGCTCCTTGGGCAGCAGTGGGCGGACTCACAGGGTCACCCTCATGGGGGCCACCTCGGCCCCTGGCAGCCTTTGGAGGCTGCACACAAGGCTGATGTGGCCCCTGGTGAAAATGAGTCTCACGTCTCTGACTTAGATCTTTGAATCCTTAATAAAACTCGGGAGTGTGTGCTGCCAATGACTGTGATAACCTGCCATCTCTGGAGCATTTTCTTCTGAGTAAAGAATAGTGAGCTGCATTCCAGGCCTCCGGGCTTTAGAGCTTTACCAGAACCAGCATCCTTTGGAGGGGTTTTTTTTTATCTTTATTTATTTTTTTAAATATTTTGATTATTTATTTTTAGAGAGGGGGAAGGGAAGGAGAAAGAGTGGGATAGAAACCTCAATGTGTGGTTGCCTCTCATGTGTCCCCTACTGGTGACCTAGCCTGCAACCCAGGCAAGTGCCCTGACTGGGTAATTGAACTGGTGACTCTTTGCTTCACAGGCCCCTGAAGGGGGCAAGAGGGGAAGGAACACTAGAGGCCCTTAGGCCTGCACTATTGACACAATTACTTCTGCCTACTTGACATTGGCCAGAGCAAGACACCTGGCTGCATCCCCAGTCAAAGGCTGGGGAACTACACTCCTCCCACCTGGAGGCTGTGGTGAGGAAATGGTAGTAAAGGGATGAATTTGGGCAAGTAAGCCTTTTTTATTCTATTTTTAAAGATTATTTATTTTGAGAGGAAAAGAGAAAAACATCAATGTGTGGTTGCCTCTTGTGCGCCCCCTACTGGGGACCAACCAGGCATGTCCCCTGACTGGGGAATAGAACTGGCAACCCTTTGGTTCTTGGGCTGGTGCTCAATCCACTGAGCTACACCAGCCAGGACAAATCAGTCTTAACAGGGTCAGTCAGTCGGTGAAATTCTGGATACTATCTTTGACCTGTTTCAGCAAACAATACTTGAGCAGCTGTATTGAGCAATCGTTTGCTGAAATAACTGGTTCTTGGCAAGCTAGGAGAGAACACACCCTGATTGTTGTTCTGTGGTTCCATTCTTTCTATCACGCCCTGAGAGAAAGAATGGAACCACAGAACAACAATATGCGAGGGATTGAAAAGGGAGACCATCATTCATGCATTCTAATAACTCGAAATCTATGAAATCTGGGTTGAATAAGCCTGTCATACTGTGTGCATATGTATGCATACACAGATGCACCGTAATGCAGTTCACAATATAGTGGAATCTTGGTTCTCAAACTTAATTTGCTCTGAAAGGCTGTTCGAGAAGCAACTTGTTAAAAAGCCAAATTATTCATACTTGTGTATCTTCTCTATCACCCGAGAGACACATGACTGATCACACAGACATTTTTTCTGTGAACGACCTTGTTGAGGCCGAAATTGTTCAAAATGAGAGACAGTGGCCCTGATTGGTGTGGCTCAGTGGGTTGGGCATTGTCCTGTGTACCAAAAGGTCAGCTGTTCAATTCCCTGTCAGGGTGCATGCTTAGGTTGCCAGCCAGGTCCCCAGTAGGGGGCACATGAGAGGCAACCGCACACTGATGTTTCTTTCCCTCTTTCTTCGTTTCTTCCTCTCTAAAATAAATAAACATAAATAAAATCTAAAAGGAAAAAAGTGCAGCCCTGGTGGGTGTGGCTCAGTGAATTGAGCACTGGCCTCCAAACAAAGGCAAAGGTCGCAGGTTTGATTCCCAGTCAGGGCACATGCCTGGGTTGCAGGCCAGGTCCCGAGTCGGGGGTGTGCGAGAGAACAGAAACACTGATGTTTTTCTTACTCTCTCCCTTCTCCTCGCTCTAAAATTAAGTTTTTGGGGTGGGAGAGAGGCTGATTTGACTATATTTAAAGCTGCTCCCAGACCAAATATAACAACCATAAGCCTAAATCATTCAGTTTTAGCACAGGTTCTTCAACATGACAGAATAAATGAAAACTCACCTTAAACCAGTGAGTGATGGCTCACCTTTTACAAGTGAAAGGAAAACATTGAAAAGTAAGTAAGATTAGCCCTGGCCAGATAGTGCAGCCGGTTAGAGCTTTGTCCTGCTACACCAAGGTTCTGGGTTTGATCCCCAGTCAGGGCACACCTGACAGTTCAACCAACGAGTGCATAAACAACAAATTGATAGTTCTCTCACGTCAATAACATTTTTTAAAAAGGTGTCAAAAATTTACCAGCACAGCCTGCGATCCAAGGGGTTGCTGGTTCGATTTCTAGTCAGGAGGCATAGCTGGGTTGTGGGCCAGGTCCCCATTGGGGACCACTTGAGAGGCAGCCACACATTGATGTTTCTCTCCCTCTCTTTCTCCCTCCCTTCCCCTCTTTCTAAAAAATAACTTTTAAAAGTTCAACCTAATATGAAGATCTAATTGCTCTATTAAGTGAGTCATGAATCAGGCAGTATCTTATCTAGCAACCAGAAGGGCACTCAGAGGGGTTCTAAACAAAAGTGGAAGGTTTTTAGAGGAGGAAAGGTGGGGCAAGGTAGCTACCGAAAAAGGAAAGGAGAGTATTTGAGATCTTGCTCCCATTTAAAATAAAAAAGAAAGGAAGGGTTATTAGATGGGGGAGCGTCTTTGCGGGGAAGGAATGGCAAGAGTTTTCATCATGCAGATCGCCTCTTCTTCCTGGGATGGGGATGCAACATGTGACAGATGCTTTACTGGTGCCTGACCGGAAAGTTCCAGACTAGTTAACTATGTTTCTGGGAGAGATTGAGACAGCAATTAGGTCAGGCATTACAACTAGGTTTGGTATCATGGGAGCCTATGGTTTTCTCTTTAAAAATTTCTGTCAGCTTTCTGCCAGACTGCTAGGTATGTTCACTTCAAAACCTTTCACTCCAAAAAACCCCCTCCAAGTCAAATTGCAGACAGGATAGGACAAGGTAGGCCTGGGGCGGGGGGAGGGGCAGGTGAAGAGTGGAAATGGGTGGAGGGCATTACAGGCAGCGGCAACGGCACCAATAACCTCGAGTGTTGTGTGACAGTGAAATTGAGTGTTAGAGCCATTGCTGTAATTCATCTCAAGAGGTTTTGATGCTGTAAGGGAGGAGAAACATGAGGATCGACGGGACTTTCTTAGACTAAAAGGTAACACCGGCAGCAGGAGCAGACTGCCCTGCTTGGGTACAAAAGTAAACTCTCGCTAAGTCCACAAGTAGGTCAGCGATGCGCCCCCGGGGAGGACAGGACGCACCGCTCTGCGTTTCCAGACCGCCCGGGACTCAGCGGGCTCCCTGGCCCCGAGCACTCGTCTGTGATTGGTCAGGTGGCCTAAGGCCACGCCCCGAGTACGTATACGCGGGGGCGGACCAGAGGCTGAGGGGGCGGAACCAGGTAGATCTCCGGCCGCCTTGGAACTGGACTGGGACCTGATCGCCGCGCGCCCGCCTCTCCAGTTGGNAGACTAAAAGGTAACACCGGCAGCAGGAGCAACGTGCCCTGCTTGGGTACAAAAGTGAACACTCGCTAAGTCCACCAGGTGGTCAGCGATAGGCCCCCTGGGAGGACGCTGGGCTCCCTAGTGCCCAGATTGCCCGGGATTCTGCCGGCTCCTGGCCCCCGCCCACTCCTCTGTGACTAGTCAGGTCGTCGAGGCCACGCCCCCAAGTACGTAAAACGTGGGGGCGTGCCGGAAGGCGAGGGTTTGAAGCCGATGCTACCGCACCGGGTAGAGCTCTGGCCTTCAAGGAGCCTGCCGGGGACCATTTTGCTGGGTGCCCGAATCTCCAAGCGGAGGGGCTGTGATTCCTGCACGTCACTGGTGAGTTGCCAAGGGCCCGGGGGGGGGGGGGGGGGGGGGGGGGGGCCGGGTGGCANCGGGGGGGGCCGGGTGGCACCACCGTGTTCGGTGTGTGTTCCTCTGCTACTCGGGGAGCAGAGCCTGGCTGGGCTTGTCCTTCCTGAAGCCGCATTTTCCTGGGCGGTGCGCCCAGCTTTTTTAAAAAAAGATATATTTTATTGTCCCATTCCCCCACTTCATTCCCCTCCACCCTACCCACCCCCTCCCCCCACATTCCCCTCCACCCTACACACCCCTCCCCCACATTCCCCCACGTTGGTTCAAGTCCAACTGTCATAAGTTCTTTAGCTTCTACATTTCCCATACTACTCCTGCCTCCTCCCCCTATTTTCTCCCCACCATCTATACTACTTATTCACTGTGCCTTCTCCCCCATTCTCCTCCCCCCACTCCCCTGTTGCTAACCCTCCATGTGATCTCCATTTCTGTGGTTCCACTCCTGATCTAGCTGTCCCTTTAGTTTGCTTTTGTTTTAGGTGTGGTTGTTAATAACTGTGAGTTTGCTGTCCTTTCACTGTTCATATTTTTCATCTTCTTTTTCTTAGATAAGTCCCTTTAACATTTCATATAATAAGGGCTTGGTGATGATGAACTCCTTGAATTTGATCTTATCTGAGATGCACTTTATCTGTCTTTCCATTCTAAATGAAAGCTTTGCTGGATAGAGCAATCTTGGCTGTAGGTCTTTGGATTTCATGACTTGGAATACTTCTTTCCAGCCCCTTCTTGCCTGTAAGGTGTCTTTTGAGAAATCTGCTGACAGTCTGATGGGAACTCCTTTGTAGGTGACTGTCCCCTTATCTCTTGCTACTTCTAGGATTCTCTCCTTCATTTTAATCTTGGCTAATGTAATGATGATGTGCCTTGGTGTGTTCCTTCTTGGGTCCAACTTCTTTGGCACTCTCTGAGCTTCCTGGACTTCCTGGAAGTCTATTTCCTTTGCCAGACTGGGGAAGTTCTCCTTTATTATTTGTTCAAATAAGTGTTCCACTTGCTCTTCCTCTTCCCCTTCTGGTACCCCTATAAATCAGATGGTGGAGCATTTAAAGATGTCCTGTAGGATCCTAAGCCTCTCCTCATGTTTTTGAATTCTTCTTTCTTCATATTTTTCTATTTGATCATTTATTCCTTCCTTCTAGTCCACTCCCTTGATTTGAGTCCCAGTTTCCTTTCCATCACTATTGGTTTCCTGTACATTTCCCTTCATTTCAATTAGTTTAGCCTTCATTTGTTCCTCTAATTTGTGACTAAAATTGACCAGTTCTGTGAGCATCCTGATCACCAGTGTTTTGAATTGTGCATCTGATAGATTGGCTATTTCTTGGTCACTTAGAATTATTGGCTCTGGGGCTTTGAGTTCTTCTTGAGCCATATTTTGGTCTGTTCGCACCTGTTACGTGTGAGGAGCAGATCCCTAGGTGTTCAGCAGGGCTGGGCCACTCAGTTGCTGGGTTGTGACGTTGTATGTGGAGGCGAGGTCAGAGAGGGGCAATGGCGGTCCCCTCTGCTGCTTCCTGTCACTGGGCCCTGCGAGGTCTGTCTCACTGCTCGCTCCTTTGGTGGTTTATATGCGAATGTGTGACTGCGGTCAGCCTGCTGCCTTGTGCCCTCACTGAGTCCACCTGTTGGTATCCCACACCTGGGGTCTGCCCAGGTATGTCTGGATTCCTGGGTCGGGGAATCTTCCCTGCCCATCCCTGCTTCACTGCTGGCTCCACCCCTCTTACCAGTCCAGTTGAACGGTTCATTATGGTAGGACTTCCGTATAGTTTAATTTTCTGTGTTTTGGCTGCATTTTTTTTCCATTTTTTTAAAGATTTTATTTATCTTTAGAGGGAAAGGCCAGGAGAGAGGGAGAGAAATATCAATGTATGGTTGCCTCTCGTGTGTCCCCTGCTGGGAACCGGGAACTGGCCTGCAACCCAGGCATGTGCCCTTGACTGGGAATCGAACCGGGATCGTGTGGTTCTCAGGCCCTAGCTCAATCCACTGAGCCACACCAGCCAGGGCTTGGCTGCATTTTTGTTACTGAAACTTAGTTGACTTTAAACTTGGTTGTGAGAGGAGGCACAGTGTTTCGACCTACACCTCCATCTTGGCAGAAGTCCTTAAAAGAAAGCTTTGCTGGAAAGAGTAATCTTGGATGTAGGTCCTTGCCTTTAATGACTTGAAATACTTCTTTCCAGCCCCTTCTTGCCTGGAAGGTCTCTTTTGAGAAATCCGCTGACAGTCTGATGGGTACTCCTTTGTAGGTAACTGTCCCCTTCTCTCTTGCTTTTTCTAGGATTCTCTCCTTACATTTGATCTTGGGTCCCACAATTATGATGTGCCTTGGTGTGTGCTTCCTTGGGACCACCTTCTTTGGGACTCTCTGAACTTCCTGGACATCCTGGAAGTCTATTTCTTTTGCCAGACTGGGGAAGTTCTCCTTTATTATTTGTTCATATAAGCTTTCCATTTGTTGCTCTTCCTCCTCCCCTTCTGGTACCCCTATAATTCGGGTGTTGGAACATTGAAAGATGTCCTGGAGGTTCCTAAGCCTCTCCTCATGTTTTTTTAAAATATATTTTATTGATTATGCTATTACAGTTGTCCCATTCCCCACCCTTCACTCCCCTCCACCCTGCACACCCCCTCCCCCACCATTCCCCCCCCTTATTTTATTTTTTGGAAGATTTTTTTTTAATATATCTTTAGAGGGGAAGGGAAGGGGAGAAGGAGAGAAATATCAATGTATGGTTGCTTCTTGTGAGTCCCCTGCTGGGAACTGGCCTGCAACCCAGGCATGTGCCCTGACTGGGAATCAAACCTCAATCATGTGATTCACAGGCCTGCGCTCAATCCACTGAGCTACACCAGCCAGCACCCCCCCCTTTATTTTATATTCATGTGTCACAAGTTCTTTAGATTCTATATTTCCCGTACTATTCTTGCCCTCCCCCTATTTTCTACCTACCATCTATGTTACTTATTCTCTGTACCTTCTCCCCCATTTACCTCCTCCTCCCACTCCCCTGTTGCTAACCCTCCATGTGATCTCCATTGCTATGGTTCCGCTCCTGATCTAGCTGTCCTCTTAGTTTGCTTTTGTTTTAGGTGTGGTTATTAATAACTGTGAGTTTGCTGTCCTTTCACTGTTCATGTTTTTTATCTTCTTTTTCTTAGATAAGTCCCTTTAACATTTCATATAATAAGGGCTTGGTGAGGATGAACTCCTTGAACTTGACCTTATCTGAGAAGCACTTTATCTGCCCTTCTCTTCTAAATGAAAGCTTTGCTGGATAGAGCAATCTTGGCTGTAAGTCTTTGGATTTCATGACTTGGAATACTTCTTTCCAGCCCCTTCTTGCCTGTAAGGTCTCTTTGAGAAATCAGCTGTCATTCTGATGGGAACTCCTTTGTAGGTGACTGTCCCCTTATCTCTTGCTACTTCTAGAATTCTCTCCTTCATTTTAATCGTGGCTAATGTAATTTTGATGTGCCTTGGTGTGTTCCTTCTTGGGTCCAACTTCTTTGGGACTCTCTGAGCTTCCTGGACTTCCTGGAAGTCTATTTCCTTTGCCAGACTGGGGAAGTTCTCCTTTATTATTTGTTCAAATAAGTGTTCCACTTCTGGCTGTTCCTCTTCCCCTTCTGGTACCCCTATAATTTGGATGTTGAAACATTTAAAGAAGTCCTGGAGGTTCCTAAGGCTCTCCTCATTTTTTTGAATTCTTGTTTCTTCATTCTTTTCTGATTGGTCATTTTTTTCTTCCTTCTGTCCACTCCCTTGATTTGAGTCCCAGTTTCCTTTCCATCACTATTGGTTTCCTGTGCATTTCCCTTCATTTCAATTAGTTTAGCCTTCATTTTTTCCTCTGATTCGTGACTAAAATCAGTGCTGTGAGCATCCTGATCACCAATGTTTTGAATTGTGCATCTGCTAGGTTGGCTGTCTCTTTGTCGCTTAAAGTGTTGGCTCTGGGGCTTTGATCTGTGCTTCTGCTTGAGCCATTTTGGTCAGGTGGTGCCTGTTACATAAGAGGGGCAGAGCCTGAGGTGTTCACCAGGGCGATTCAATCTAGTCACTGGGTTGTGACGCTGTATGTGGGAGCGGGGTCAGAAACAGAATAATGGTGCTTGTTCCGGGCTCTTGGATTTCCGTCCCCTCTGCCGCTTCCCTCAAGCAAATTGGGCCCTTCTGGTTCTGATTCTTGGGTGGGTGGGCTTGTGTAGGTTCTAGGACCCGGTGGGTCTCTCTCACGAACTCTCCTGTGAGGCTGGGCGCCACTCCCAACACCTCAACCCCCGAAAGTTTCTCCAATCAGTGCTTTTAGGCTTTATTTCCTGTCACTGGGGCCCTGGGTTGCACGGTTTGTCTCACTGCCCGTTTTTTGCCTGGTTTATCTGCGTGTGAATGTGTGTCCGCCGTCAGCCAGCTGCCTTGTGAGCTTCACTGGGTTTGTTCGTTTGGTCCCCTCACCTGCCCGGATCTGCTAACCACTGCCTTTTCCTGCCAGGACCCCTCTCCACCACCAATTCTGCCCCTCTTACCAATCTGGATGAATGTTTCGTTGTTGTCGGATTTCAATACAGTTCAATTTTGTCTGTTCTGGTTGTGTTTTTGTTTCTAAATCTTTGTTGTCCTTAAATTTGGTTGTGTGACGAGGTACAGTATTTCCACCTACGCCTCCATGTTGGCCGAAGTCCCAGCTTTTTATTCACGTTTTTTGCAAAGCAAGTTCTTGGGCTGCCGTTTCTGGGATCACTGGGCCTTTGGCGTTTGTCTCCAGGCCTCGTTGCCCAGCCCTCCCCTGCCCACCCACACTTGTAACACCCTGCGTCGCCCCAGCCCCCCACGGCCACCCCTTTCTCTTTATTCCCAGGGCCTGAGAGGCCTCTGCCCTCCTGAGTTGCAGGAATTCTTCTTTATACCCCCAGTAGTATCATTTTTTCAGCTTCTTGCAAACTTTTTTTTTTCCCAGTGGGCTCCCTGCTGGCCACCTACAGCTGGTACATCATCTTCAGCTGCATCCTTTTGTACCTGATTTTTCAAAAGCTTCCCCCACCCTGCCACCTGCGAGCCTTGAGGCAGAGGCAGCTGGACCAAGCCGGCTACTGTGGGTTAGTAACTGATTGCAAATCTGGGCTGTTAGGAGTAAGAAGTATGGGAAGGAAACCTTGGTGCGCTTCTGAAATCGATTTTGGTGAACATGCAACAGATTCTGTCACGTCAGAGATTTTAATTGAGGGCGGGAACCTGCCTGGCGGTGCATGTCTTGGAGGGTTTTTCATTTATAGGATGGGTTAAATTGAAAACTTCACTCATGGGTCTGCATGCTAACTCTGAGCTTTCAGACATTTGTGAGTGAGGAGAAACTCAGATTTAGTTCTTTATATTCATTATATTTTGAGTTATCACAACTCACTCATCAGACCTGACTTCAAATTATACTTGGTTATTTAAAAATCATTCTCTTTGAGCCCTGGCTGGTGTGGCTCAGTGGCTTGTGGAGGTCCACCGCCTGTGGAGCAAAGGGTCACCAAGTCAATTCCCAGTCAGGGCACATGCCTGGATTACAGGCCAGGTCCCCAGTGGGGAGTGCCTGAGAGGCAACCACGCATTGATGTTTCTCTCCCTCTCTTTCTCCCTCCCTTACCCTCTGTCTAAAGATAAATAAATAAAATCTTTAAAAAAATTATTCTCTCTGAAATGGTAGCTTTTTCACCACTTAGAAACTGTAGTTTGAAGCTACAGTTTCTGAGGACATCCCAAAGAAATGTTAAGTGCTTTGAGGATAGCGGCATAATTAAATACAAATGGTGCTCATCTGAGTCACCATGGTTACGGAGCTTGGGGAGGAAAGCAGGTGTCCTGACAAAATAGTCATTCATTCCAACGTGCCTCTCTCCACTCTCCCGAAACCCCGTGGTCCTGCCATGCTCAGTCTTTTTGATTGTGGGCTACGTGCATGTTCACCAACAAAGTTCAGGATACAATTGTAAATCTTGCATAAGATGCAGGATTTCATGAAGTGGCAGGTGGTGGTGATGGGATGGCACGTCAAAGAGGATCATTTTTAGGAAGCACTACAGAACGTAACTGCAGCGAGAGGTGGTACGTTGTGCTACCCAAGTTTGTGAGAACAAGGCAAAAAAAAAACCTACGCTTGATGGGTGATATTCTAAGAATGGGCCAGCAGAAATGGCACTGAAACTCACATTTCTGCAAAATGGAAGTGCAGCTTTGTTTTTTAAAGATTTATTTTTAGAGAGAAGAGAACAGAGGGGGAGACAGAGAAACATCAGTGTGTGGTTGCTTCTCAATCACCCCCCACTGGGAAACTGGTCCACAACCAAGGCAGGTGCCCTGACTGGGCATCAAGCCAGCAATCCTTTGGTTCACAGGCCAGCACTCAATCCACTGAGCCACACCAGCCGGGGTGGTTTTCTTTTGAAAGTTTCAGTCAGCTCTACCACTACCGCGCACACACCCACACACACCTGCACTATTTTGATGATGACATTTTGGCCCCTTTTCTTTTTTATGGGGACTCAGTTTAATGGCCTTGTTTCTCTACTACCTGAAGGGAGTGTTGATCACCTGTAGTTCAGGAGGTACTGATGTGAACATATAAATTATAATTTTTCCTTGAAAAATTACAGTCAGACACCACAGTTCTCGAATGTCTTGGTTTTTGCTTCTCGGCCTGACAACCCTGTTCATGCCGACACCAGTATGATCAGCCAGTCACCTGTGATATTCAGTTTTCACACAGGTCTTTTCTCAAACAGCCTTCTAGAACAAATTGAGTTGGAACCTTGGTTCCATTTTTTCCCCTATTAGAAATGTCAATTGAAGTAACTTGTTCCAGACCCCTAAATGATTCCATTTCAATCTTTCTTACATACAGTACATGTCTAATGTACTGTTCAGTCTGTAAGACATGTTAAAAACAAAGAGGACATGAAATGTAAAGGAAAATTTAAACAGGAAAATGAAATGTCCAGTAAAACATGAACATCTATACACACCAGAGCTTACCTTTAATGCTGAAAGAGATTGGTGACTGAATACGGGGAGGCGGGATGGAGGAATGTTATTGTTTGGAAGGGGAGTCATCCTCTTCCATGAAAAGCATCAGGTAGCCTCCCCCAGACTTCCTGAATTGGAGCTGCTGAGGGAGAGGTTTCCACTGCTAAGAACTCTGGCTGTGTACAGTCTGCCCTGTAAGCAGCCAAATTATATGCAGACGGTAGGCTTCTTCATGTAGAACCATGTTTTTGCACCATCTGCTGTCTGTGCTTTAATGTGTTTCTAATGAGTCTATAGACTCAAGAATTTCCATTTTATACAGATGCTTTTTAGCACTTAATTTTTTTCTTCCATTCACAGCAGAACCTGATGATGCTGTGAAATGACCAGAGGCCTTAGCAGCTGCTCACCTAAAAATGCAGGAAGAACGCAATGCACAGGCGGAAAAGCATAAGGAGACACTCAGACACGAGGGGCTTCATGTAGGTGGCCCTAACGGTGTGCGGCTGAGTGAGTAAAGCTGTGCGCACACACTGGGGTGGGGCCTGGGACCAGCTCGTCTGCAGCACCATCTCCAGTAGAACTAGTGAGCTGACCCCGGGAGTTTCTTGTTGGGGCAGATACTCCTGGTTCCCTCACAGCAGCGCCTCACGTAACGGAGGTCTGTGTGTGTGTGTGCACGTGATCTGGCCTCACGGGGGCCACTCTGCAGTGGATTGAAGGGTTCAGTGGGCATTTGAAAGATCTTTCTAAAAGCACAGGGTGTGGTTTGGGGACAGCCGTAGAAGTCACACACCACCCCTGAGAAGTGTAGACTCTTTTTCAACCCAGATATTTACTTCTGGGCTCCTCTGTCCCCTCACAGGAAACACCTAAGGCAGCAGCAGAGCTGGTCCCTGTCTGTCTTGTGGCCTCCTCCCACTTCCCTTTTGTTGTTTCTGTGTGGTCATCCAGCCTGCAGCTGCTCTCCCCAGCCAGCCTGCAGCTGCTCTCCCCAGCCTGCTAACCACACTTGACCCCTTCTCATCATGCTGTTCCAGCAGCCTTTTTCCTGGGTCACTCCTTGCTCATCTTCTGCTCACCCAAAATGCATGTTTCCTTTAGTTCTTTCATCCTTTCAAAGCACGGGTTTGGTCTCTACATGCTGCTGGAGGTCACACAGACCTCTGTGAGGAAGGGCCGGGGGCAGAGGCCTTGCTCTCTCTTCCAGGATGCTCATTTACTGGGACATCTGGTCGACCTACCAGGGCTGCTCTTTCTTTCTTCTAATACTACCTCCCTTCCACTCTCCTTCATTTTTCCCCCTCTCAAATCATCACCTTTTTGGTGTGCCCTCAAACCCCATCAACACAACCACTTAGGGCAGCAGTCTTCATGGCACACAAATCACCCCAGACCCCACACAGTGAGTGTAGAGCTGTCTTTTCAACACCCACAGCACTGGGCTCAGGCTCATCATTCTCTGCTTTCTCTCACGCTGCACCGTCCTCTCAAGAAACTACCCTCACCTCTGTTGACTTTTGCTCTCTGATTGGGAGGTTGCTTCTCTTTCCTTCTCCTCCCAAATTATTGCTGCCACACCCACTCTGCTACTGTAGACACAACGGCCTGGCATGGGCAGCAGGTTGTGCTGGGCCTAGAAGAAGGGCACGACCCTCAAAACCCAGACCAACTGTCACACAGCACCAGGCTGCTCAGCAAAAAGGCCAGTCACCTCAAACCCTTTGCTGATACACTAAGGGGCTCAGGCCTGGGGACATGGTATTGTAACTCAAGACATTCCAATGTGGCCACATACAGGTAAGAGGGCTTCTTCACCCAGTGACCCAGGGCAGCTGTCCCTGGTGCTCTGCACCCCATTTTCTCCCTAGTCTCCCACAAAAAGGAACAAAGGGTATGAAATAGCCTTTCATTTTTAGGGTCACTTTCATTCTGGGGTCTCCTGGTACTACCCTCAGCTTCCCCATACTGCCCAAGGTGGCACCCCACTTGAGTGTACAGAGGAACAGGGCCAGCCCTTCACTCCTAAATTTACTGGTCTTCTGTTCACCTCACACCACCCCACAGATGCTGTCTTCAGCTTGAGTGTTCCCTAACTTCTATTCCACTTTCAGGCTGTGGCCACAGCTCCTATTATTCCAAGAGGCCTGTACCCTGAATTCACAAGTCACCAAACAGTGGAGGAAAGTGGCTAATCCGGTAACTTGTCACCCCACGTCACCATGGCACAGACCAGGGGCAGTATGTTCACATTCAGAGCAAACTGCATACAAATATGCACCTCTGTTTGAGGGAAATTATTCCCTCTGCATCCTCTGAGGTCACAGCCCTTCATCTGGGGGAGGAGGTGGACCCTGCTCCTGGCGGCCTGGATGGAGAGGTCCCACAGCTGGTGGAGGAGGCTAAGAAACCCTGCNAAACATTCCAATGTGGCCACATACAGGTAAGAGGGCTTCTTCACCCGGTGACCCAGGGCAGCTGTCCCTGGTGCTCTGCACCCCATTTTCTCCCTAGTCTCCCACAAAAAGGAACAAAGGGTATGAAATAGCCTTTCATTTTCAGGGTCACTTTTGTTGTGGGGTCTCCTGGTACTACCCTCAGCTTCCCCATACTGCCCAAGGTGGCACCCCACTTGAGTGTACAGAGGAGCAGGGCCAGCCCTTCACTCCTAAATTTACTGGTCTTCTGTTCACCTCACACTACCCCACAGATGCTGTCTTCAGCTTGAGTGTTCCCTAACTTCTATTCCACTTTCAGGCTGTGGCCACAGCTCCTATTATTCCAAGAGGCCTGTACCCTGAATTCACAAGTCACCAAACAGTGGAGGAAAGTGGCTAATCCAGTAACTTGTCACCCCGCGTCACCATGGCACAGACCAGGGGCAGTATGTTCACATTCAGAGCAAACTGCATACAAATATGCACCTCTGTTTGAGGGAAATTATTCCCTCTGCATCCTCTGAGGTCACAGCCCTTCGTCTGGGGGAGGAGGTAGAGCCTGCTCCTGGCGGCCTGGACGGAGAAGCCCCACAGCTGGTGGAGGAGGCTAAGAAACCCTGCCGCTGTCCACTTGGGCACTAAGCAAGGGGAACCCTTCAGCCTCCCCACTTTGATTGACTTAATGCACACTTTTTCCACACGGACCATAAAGCCCAGGGGACATCACCTTTATGTCTGTTCTTAACCTCCAGCTGCATCTTTGAGTTGAAGTCAGCATTGCCTATTGCCCACGGGGGGCAGCAGGTCACTTCACTTACCACTGACTTGGTCTTTACGCCAGGTAAGCTGGGCACTAGATAACAAACCGAAAGTAACAGTCCTTTCAGATGTTCCAAGTCCTTATTGACAAGGACAGGCTCTGTGACAGGTGGCACTGAATGACGCCTTCCTTGTAATTGGTGAGCCCACACCAGCAAGGATTACCAAGGCTGGCAAGGTGATGGGGTGGGGGAATTTTTTCCTGTATGTTTATTTTCATGTACAGAAAACTTTGTGAAATAAAAACTTTTAAACTGCAAAAAAAGCACTTTCAAACAAGCATCTTTCCCTAAATTTAAGGAAACCTCTCCAAAGAGTGGATTCCTGTAAGTCAGGCATTTATAAAAAGGGGCCTTATTATCAACATTTCAGCTCCCTGCTCTTCATTGTTTCCAAAGTGTCACATTTCAGTTACACTTCTTTTCCCAGCTTGTTGTGACTGACCTGCACCGACCACAGCTGGCACACAGTGGCATCCAGGGTTGACATACTGCCAGGCACGTGCCTTAGTTCACAGACTCAGGTTGAACTGCTGGATACAGGTGCCCCACACCCTCAAAAGGAGGGGAAAGCAGAGCCAGAGCCTCTCAGACCGTGTCACACCTGGCGGCAGACAACTTTCACAGCCAAGGGTTGCAGCGGGGGCCTCCTGACATACCCCAACCTACACTGCCAGCTGCTTGGGCACACAGGCCCCAGAGAGACCTGAAAGAGAGGCTGACTTTGCTTTATATAACTGCATGTTAAGGGTTGAACTATGTCCCCCCTCCCCTGAAAAGGGAATCCAGAGCTGTTAACCTCAGCAGATGTGACCGTGCTTGGAAACTGGGTCACTGTCAATGTCAGGCTGAGGAAATACTGATCTGCCGCAGTCCAGCCGCAGCCCATCTAAGGGTCCTCAGGTGAGAGTAGGCATTGGCGCTGGGTAACAGGCAACTACACAGCTCAAAGGCAGGTGAAGCACTGTTCCGTTTATTGCAAGTACAAGCTGATTTTTTATATTTTCATTTTTGGCATAGGTTAACATTTACAGGTGTACAGCATGATCAGTTAAGCAGAAAAAATCAATACAAAGATAACCAGGAAAATATGAAAGTTCCCATAGTTTCAGTTATGATAAACAAAAGTTATTTTGACCAGGAAAACCATTAATCAGACAATTTGAAATAGTTCTATGTATACAGTTTAAATGTCTTGTTTATTAAAGTTCTCAGAAATAGTCATTGGCAACAGGTACGCTAGACCAAGCAGAGGTTAGGAAATACACTATAAGCCTTTGTAATATCTAACTTAGCTATCTATCTTGCTGTCTAAAATGTTTTTTGTATACTGAGGACTCTGACTCCTTGGTAGTTGTTTCTAAGTGTTTAGTTTGTAATAGCTAACCAGCTTCTTCTGTTTTTATGCCTGTCTAATTCTAATTGATATATATTCCTATTCAAGGTAAAGGAGGGGCTGTTACTCTAACAACTCTTTGACAATCAGGGGCTATTTTCTAAAGGGGTTTTTGCTATTCTATGAGGCAGTTCTGTGGGAATACATATTTTTCCCTGAACTGTTCTTTCTTGGGTGGCTTTCACAGGAACAAATAAGTAAAGTACGATGCCTTAATTCAGCCAGGGTGATATTGCTTAGGACTTGAGCCAACTGTTGTTTTTTCTCTGAGAGTGGTCATTAATTCTAGGAGATTCCAAATTATCAGAAGTGTAAAGGTTAGAATACTAAGAAACAGTAAGAATAAAAGCAACACCATATATCCACTAATGCCACGTCCGTCCTGCTGGAAAACGCTTCTGTGAAGCCGTCATCTCCAAGTCGTGACTGTGTCAACCGACATGGTTAGAAAATGCTTCTGTGAAGCCTTTGTCCCCAAGCCGTGACTGTGTCAGCCGACCTGGTTAGCATTGGACGTGGCATCCCCAGGCCGTGACTGTGTCAGCTGACCTGGTTAGCATCGGACGTGGCACTGATCTGGCCCTGATCTAATTTGACAGGTGTCCTTCCTCAAGTGGAAGGCTGGAGATGGAGGGAGCTACCATCTGCTGACAAGCAGCCAAGCTGATTGACAGCCACCACCAAGACCAGAGACAGCCTGTCCCGTCTCAAAGCACACTGTGTAATCCTCCACAGCCTGGGTCACAAAGTTCCAATCATTATTAACTATGTTGGGGGACACATGTCACAGCAGAGCAGGCCTAGACACACAGCGGGCTAGAAGCAGTGCTTCCCTGTGTGGGGAGGGGGCTAAGTGAGCCCCAGCCCTAGAGCTGAACACAGGGAAGCCCAGGGCACCAACATACCTCCACCCTTGGCTTCCAGCCCAGATCACCGCATACACACCAACATCCTGTGCTGATCAGCCACTGGCTTCTCTCCAGGGCCACCCTGTCGGATCTGGGGCACTTCACCCCTGGGCCCTCACACACTGAGGCCAATTTCAATCCATGAGGCCCGTGCACATGAAAGTAAGGTACAGGGGTGAGGCCACTGGCAGGGTCTTCAGCTCCAGAAGACACAATGGGATCCACTCTCACCAACGTGCGGGCAGCTCCATCATGGCACCTGTTGGGACACAGGCCTCAGCGCCTCCCATGCCAGCCACACACGACATGTTCCACTCACAACCCCCTCACTCTCAGAAATGCTCCCACGCACCAACCTGTGCACTCAGGATGGTGCAGGAAAGGGAGCTGCCTGCACAGCAGGGGTTTGCAGGGTGAGTCCCTGGACACAAGGAAGAGCACAAAGCAGGCTGAGGCAAAGAGCAGGCTTGGCCTGGCCCCAACTGTGGCCCGAACCCAGCACAAAAGCATGGGCCCGACTCACATTTCCATGCCAGTGGCTGGAAGCCAACTGGGTATTAAATGTCCTCTCACCAGGGGCATCACTTCCCAGGCTGGCCCATATGCAGAAGCCAGCGCTTCAGCTGCAGGGACTGGGGAGGCTTCAGCATCAGGAGCCTAACATGGCACTCAGTTCCCCTCACACCAGCCACTCACTTTTTCTAACTTGTGTTTCCATTTAAAAAATCCAAGGGGACTTTGAGGTGCATGTTGTTGGCCAAGACCCGGTGGACCCAGACCAACCACTGGCAACAGCACAGATGGTGCAACACACAACCCATCATCTCTGAGGTGGGACTGGGCCTCCCTCAAACCAGTGGGCCCACCCACTCATCAGACTGCAGCAGTGGCCTGAGACACCCCCCACTCAGCCTTAGGGACCTGGGTGACAACCCAGTGGCCACCAGCATCCCAGAGGGCTGGGCAGCGGAGCTCTTTCCGAAGAGGCTCCCACCACAGGCCACGGCCATCGAAGGCTTGACACCAAACACTAACCTAGTTAGGAAGAGCCCGTGTGGAGAGAGCAGCACTGGATGGAGATGGCAGCGAGGGGAGCCAGGGCTAGAGCACGTGTGGTCAGGACTCAGGACCAGTGCGCCCCCCTTGAGCATGCACTGGGACACAGGACAATGCTCTTCACTCAGCATCTGTACACACCACCAGACAGAGGGCAGACTCGACAGCACAGAAGGGCCCAGTCAGCAGGGTCCCATCCTCTCCTTCCCACACAGTGGTCCTGGGCAGCACACAGGGAAGAGGTTCAAGGGCAGACTCGAGAGCGCAGGAGACGCCAGTCAGCAGGGTCCACTCCACTGCTTCCCATGCAATGGTCCTGCACAGGGCACAGGGATGAGGTGCCAAGGGTGGGCCCAGTCAACAGGGTCCCTTCTGCTGCTTCCCACACAGTGGTCTTGGGCAGGGTACAGCAAACAGGTTCAGGGGCAGACTCAACAGCACAGAAGGGGAGTTCCGGCCAAGATGGAGGCGTAGGTGGAAACACTGTCCCTCCTCGCACAACCAAGTTTAGAGACAACAAAGTTTTAGTAACAAAAACACAACCAAAACACAGAAAATTGAACTGTATGGAAGTCTGACAAAAACAAACACTTCAGCCACACCAATAAACCAGGCGAAGGAGCAAGCAGTGAGACATACCGTGCAGGCCCCAGCGCTTGCGGGCAGCAGAAGAGACCACCACTACCCCTCTTTGACCACGCCCCCACATACAGCATCACAACCCAGCCACTGGGTCGCCCCACCCTGGTGAACACCTAAGGCTCTGCCCCTCATACATAACAGGTGCGAACAGACCAAAACATTATAGCTCAAGGACAACTCAAAGCCCCAGAGCCAATAATTCTAAGTGACCAGGAGATAGCCAAACTATCAGATGCACAATTCAAAACACTGGTGATCAGGATGCTCACAGAACTGGTGGATTTTAGTCACAAGTTAGAGGAACAAATGAAGGCTAAACTAATTGAAATGAAGGGAAATGTACAAGAAACCAATAGTGATGGAAAGGAAACTGGGACTCAAATCAAGGGAGTGGACAGAAGGAAGGAAAAAATGACCAAACTGAAAAGAATGAAGAAACAAGAATTCAAAAAAATTGAGGAGAGACTTAGGAACCTCCAGGACATCTTTGAACATTCCAACATCCAACTAATAGGGGTACCAGAAGGGGAAGAGGAACAGCCACGAGTGGAAAACTTATTTGAACAAATAATAAAGGAGAACTTCCCCAGTCTGGCAAAGGAAATAGACTTCCAGGAAATTCAGGAAGCTCAGAGTCCCAAAGAAGTTGGACCCAAGAAGGAACACACCAAGGCACATCATCATTACATTAGCCAAGATTAAAATGAAGGAGAGAATCCTAGAAGCAGCAAGAGATAAGGGGACAGTCACCTACAAAGGAGTGCCCATCAGACTGTCAGCGGATTTCCCAAAAGAGACCTTACAGGCAAGAAGGGGCTGGAAAGAAGTATTTCAAGTCATGAAATCTAAAGACCTACATCCAAGACTGCTCTACCCAGCAAAGCTTTCATTTAGAATGGAAGGACAGATAAAGTGCATCTCAGATAAGATCAAATTCAAGGAGTTCATCATCACCAAGCCCTTATCATATGAAATGCTAAAGGGACTTATCTAAGAAAAAGAAGCTTAAAAAACATGAACAGTGAAAGGACAGCAAACTCAGTTGTTAACAACCACACCTAAAACAAAAGCAAACCAAGAGGACAGCTAGATCAGGAGCAAACCATAGAAATGAAGATCACGTGGAGGGTTAGCAACAGGAGTGGGAGGAGGAGAAGTGGGGAGAAGATACAGAGAATAAGTAGCATAGACGGGAGGTAGAAAATAGACAGGGGGAGGGCAAGAATAGTATGGGAAATATAGAATCTAAAGAACTTGTGACACATGAACCTAAACTAAAGGGGGGGAATGGTGGGGGAGGGGTGTGCAGGGTGGAGGGGAATGGAGGGGGAAATAGGACAACTGTAATGGCATAATCAATAAAATATATTTTAAAAAAGAAAAAAAACACAGAAGGGCCCCGTCAGTGGGGTCCCATCCTCTCCTTCCCACGCAGCAGTCCTGGGCAGAACCACAATCACCACCTTCAGGCACAGGAGCTTAAAAGCACCAGGATGAGGACACGGGACTGTCCTCCAGTAGAGCCCGTCTGGCACGTCTGTAGCCGGGGCAGAGCCATGGGTCCTGTGATAGTCAAACCCAGAGGTCTGTCACAGAGCCAACCTTCTCAGCCACCCACTCTGAGGTGACCAGTAATCTGGTGATAGAAACCACTCATTTATGATGAAAAAAATACCTTGCCCGTTGGCAGGGCGGAGTCACAGTCCATGCAGCCATCCTGGAACCATGGCCCGGTCACTGATCCTCTCTACCACCCCATGGCCTCAGCCTCAGCGCTGCCAGGGCTATCTGGTCGACCCCATGGATGTGGCAATAGAACAGGCAGGAGCAGTCCCTTCAAGCCTCCAGATGGAAGCAAATTCCCCTGGGGGCGCCCCAATGACGGAACGCTTGTGAGGTTCCGTCCCACCTCAGAGCCCCCCCCCCAGCATGGCCTGTGCCAGCCCCCATCTCTGCAGTGAGCTGGGTCCCACTGAGGAGCACTTTTGGTGAGGGCCACCTTCTGACCTCCCAAAGCCACAGGAACCAGACGATCCTGCTAGTGCCCACGGCCTCCTGGAGCTCTGCCCGGTTCACTGAGGCCAAGTCCTGTGTTCCCAAAGAAAGAAACGATGTAAGAGCGCCCACCACACAGCGCCTCAGACAACCAACGCATATGTCTGGTGGACAGATCCGCATCGCAGGATGGCAAGACGGCACCCACGGCTGCTGAGTCCATAGAGAGTCAACGTCAGAGCACATCTCTGACCTGACAGATGAGCACAGGCCCCACGAGCAGAGTTGGTCACGAACACAGGCCCAGCCAGGGGCAGAGCGAGCCGAGTGTCTGGTCTTGCCCGGGCTGGGCCGATCTGAGGAGTGCGTGAGGGCCACATGAGGAGAGCAGCCGGGAAGGGTTGCATGAGTCTCAGCCCCTTTCAGGTAAAAGGCTGGCTTACAACCCTCAGAAAAGGACCTCCTGACACAAAACACCAAGACCATCGACGAGGGGTCACCAAAGCCCCCACCTCTCTCAGGCACTGGAGGCCCGAGACCATAACAAGGTCCTGGGGTGGACAAGAGTTGGCACAGCGGCCCTGATGGTGAGAGCTTCTGCAGAAGGGCCTTGTTTCTTCGCACCAGGAATTAAGCAAAGAGCATCGCCTTACCCTGCCCTGAAACAAACCTCTCTACCACCTGTGGCTCCCACTGAACCCCACCATCAGGAGGGAGCCCCAGAAGATTTTAGAAAAACTCAACCTGGTGAGCAGCTCCCCCTGTGTGTCTGCAGCCCAGTCCATCCGCCTGCGCGTGGGCCGGTTCTCGCCTCCAGAGCGGAGGCCTCCCCTGTCCCGGTGGGAAGCACTCTCTTCTCCCATTTCCCATGGAGCCCCAGTGGGTTCCCACAGTGGAAGGCCACCAGCTGTTTTTGCTAGTCAACCGGCCCCAACACGTTAGCCAGAAGATGCAGGACACTGTAAGCCCCCAGAACCGTGCAGATATGATCTGCAGAGAACAGAAGTGTGGGCCCCTGGGCGCTACGGGGGTGATCCCAAAAGCTGGGCTCCTATAACTCTCACCTGGGCACTGCAGCCAAGTTCCATCCCTTTACCCACCACCTCGTTCCTTCCGACTAGGAATTCACCAAAGAACAATGCCTTACCAGGCACCAAAACCTCCGTACCCATGGCACCCACCGGCCCTCAACCATCGGCAGGGAGCCCCCAAAATTTTAGAAAAACTCAACCTGGTGAGCGGCTCCCACTGCGTGTCTGCAGCCGAGCCCGTCTTGCCTGCGCGTGGGCCAGTTCTCACCTCCAGAGCGGACGCCTCCCGTGTCTCTGGTGGGAAGCACTCTCTTCTCCCGCTTTCCATAGAGCACCAGTGGGCTCCCACGGTAGAGGGGACTGGCTGTTTGCTGGTCAACGAGCCCCGACACGTTAGCCAGAAGTTGCAGCACACCGCAAGCCCCCCCCTCCCCGAAACCGTGCAGATACAATCTCCAGAGAATACATGAGGCGCAGAGCCCTGGACGCTGCCGGGGTGAGCCCGAAAGCACTACCGACCTCCTGGAACTCTCCTTCGAGCGTCGAGATCAATTCCCTTCCCTTACTGATTTCCCCGGAGCTCCGGCGGAAGGGGACAGTATAAAAGTGGCCACCAGGTGGCGACTGAACACCGGCGCCGAGGTCAGCCAGAGCGATGGCCACTGGCTGTGGGTGCACCACCGCCCCCTCCCTCGCTCCCCCCACGCCCTGTCTCATCTCGCTCACAGCGGAGCTCGTCCTTGCAGGGTTCCGAGCCAGCACAGGGCGTCCGGCACGGCCCCGGGCTCCGTCCACCTCGGAGCTCACCACCGGCATGACGCGCCCCTGGCTGCAGCGGGGGCATTTGTAAATATGTTTGTTGGGGCGGCTGCAGGGATGGGGACAGACTCCCCACGCGCTTTCCCCGGCGGCCGACACGGACGAGTAAACTGCCCGGGACGCGGGCACAGGTTTCCCAGGGGCGCACGAACGGTTCTCGGGCTCCCGGGAGGACTTACCAGCATACAGGTGTGGACTCTAAAACGAAAAGCATGCAAGTCCCCAAAGGACAGCAATGGACGGAGGAGTCGTTTTTATTCCACAATAGCAACCGGGAGTAACTGGATACCAGACCCTAATAGAGTTTTTGTTTTGTTTTTTTCTCCCCAGGTTTTGGGTGTGTTGCCTTTCGGGAGATAACAGCAGGCCCTCTCTCCGCACCTCTGAGATCACCAGACCCAGCCGCATCAGATGTGCCCCGAAGACTTATGCAGGCGCAGAAAACCAACCAAGGAACC
>NW_028083169.1:0-1258 GCF_014824575.4 Sturnira hondurensis
TGAGTTGTAAGTCAGTTCAGATCAAAATGGGAGAAGGGCCATCAGGGAACACGTATAAAGGACACATGGACAAAGCCAAATGGGTAGGTCTGAGGGTGGGAGGTGAGGGTGGGTGGGGTGGGAGGGCATTGTGGGGGGGAAATGGGGACAACTGTACTTAAAAAACAATAAAAAAAATTTTAGCTCTTATTTTACTACACAGAAACAAAATATAAAAATTAAAAAAACAAATTATAAAAACAGTAAATGCTAGAAAGAGTTTCTTTAAAAAATTACTTTTCTGTGAACTATGTGATATTTCTCATGGTTTGGTAATAAGTCCCCGAAAACAGATATTGCATGTGTGATCTCTTTAGTCAGAAAATCTCAGCAAAACCTATTGTTTAATAATAAATAGTAAATATGTACATTAAGCGTTGTTCTCTTACTCTATGTAAATTTTTTGTACTTCTCAATAAGAATTTTTAAAAAATTAACTGAAGATTTATTTTCTCATTTTTTAAATCAATATATGCCAAAGAAATTTCTTTATCAGAAAATTTGCGTAATATATTATTCTTCTAATTTATGAATCTCAGTGCCTGTGGGAAAATGTAAAGAAAATTTTGATAGAATGGTTGTTCTAAGGATATGACATTCATGTTCTTTACTGATGCTTTCCTGTGGGTAATTTTAAAAGTGGAATTGGTCCTTTACTTAAGATCTAAGATTTATTTACTCTCTCTCTTAAAGATATAGATGACACCTAGTTGAAAATTAAACTTGCAACCTAGTTACTCCTTCAAATATTTAATACGCTCTGCAGTGTTAATTTTGAAACTTCACTCTAGCAATGACAGACTGAATTTTATATCTTAATTGTAATCACACCCGTGTTACTTATTATATATTTAGTAACTCATGTTTACTTCCCCAACTAGACTGTGGACACTTTGATCACGTGCCATTTGAGTAATCTTGGGAACACCCACCTCTACTCACAAGTCATTGGTAACATAGCAGACCGCCACGTATACACTTAGAGCAGGTGAATGGACCTCACGGTGTGTAAATTATACCCTACCAAAGCCATTTAAAAGGAAACATTCAGTTTAATCCAATTGTTCTCCACAAATGTGCTCCTAGAAACAGTGCAGGCGCTGTCTGCATGGAATGTGGTCTGCACAGTGCTGGGTTTCCAGCTGCAGTGCTGGGTGTGATCAGACACAGCTGCATTCCCTGTTACAGGGCTCGGGCACAGTCACCGGAGCAGGTCACC
>NW_028083170.1:0-525 GCF_014824575.4 Sturnira hondurensis
CCTGTCTCTAAAAATAAGTAAAATTAACCCTGTCTGGTGTAGCTCAGTGGATTGAGCACGGGCCTGTGAAGCAAAGGGTTGCCGGTTCAATTCCCATTCAGGGCACATGCCTGGGTTGTAGGCCAGTTCCCAGCAGGGGACACGAGAGGCAACCATACATTGATGTTTCTCTCCCTCTCTTTCTCCTTCCCTTCCCCTCTCTCTAACAATAAATAAATTAAAAATATTTTTAAAAATAAGTAAAATCTTTTTTAAAAATATAAGATGTGGATAAATAATAGTTCTATTGTGTTCTAAACATTAGAAACATAAATCCTTTTATTTCTTTTCTCCATACATCAGAGTTGCCAAATTCTTGCCACTCTTTTATATTCCCCACAGCACACAAGATAGTACTGGACACCATTGTTTATCGTTCATGCTGATTCATAAGAAACATGTGAGAAGACAATATACTAGACCCATACTAATAAAAGAAAACTGAGAAAGAGAGACTTTTTTAATATATTTTATTGATTATACCAT
>NW_028083171.1:0-7015 GCF_014824575.4 Sturnira hondurensis
GAAGTTACTGCTAAGGAGATAGAAAGGCAAGTATAGGCTACAGAGCATATTTAAATGCTATATCTGAAAATATTGCATCCTGAATGTAAAGGTCTTTCCATGTAATACAATTGCCCAGGACTCTCTGGCCACAGGGCTGTGCCCTTCCAGGGAGAATGGGGATGGAGAGGACTCCTTTGAAAGTCATAATGACCTTCCCTCTGAGCAAAGCTATGGACAGTCCCCTCCCCACTTTACTGCATCTGGACACAAGGAACCCTTAGTACAAGAATTTGAGAACATGGCTTAGCCGTGACTCTGCCCACATCTTCCCTTGCAAATTGGTTATCAGTGCATTATAGAGAGTTGTAGTGGCTGCCTTTTTGACTCTTCTGCTTAAAAAGTGTGCGTCTGTTTGATGTAAGTTATGAGAGTCTTCTGCTGTAGGCCTCAGTTCCTTAAGGGAGAGTTAGCTCAAAGATCCTTGAACATAAATACAAAACTCACACAGCAAGGATCAGGGAGCTCCCGGCTGCCCAGGCTTTGTAGTTACTCATATTAATGTAGTCATAGGTGTTTGGATTAGAGAAAATTGGGTTTTTGGAAAAAACTTTCCTATATGTTAGAACTATATTCACATTAAGTTGAAGTCAACATATTAGTAAACATAAAATTATGATTTTAAAATATTAATTATTTTTGTTTTCATGCTGGTGTTTAGAAATGTGTTTGAACATAAAGCTAATAACTTTTTAAAAATATTTTATTTATTTATCTTTAGAGGGGAAGGGAAGGAGAGAGGGAAAGAAATATTAATGTATGTTTGCCTCTCGTGCATACCCCACTGGGAACTGGCCTGCACCCCAGGTGTGTGCCCTGGCTGGAAATCAAACTGCGGTTGTTTGGTTTGCAGGCCCACACTCAATCTACTAAGCTACACCAGCCAGGACAAGCTAATAACTTCTAATATGTCCAAATAGATAGATGAGATTTTAATTATCGTCTTACGCCCAGAAACGTGGTGACATCCTTGGGCCTGTTTGCAATGAGCCTTACAATACTAACGTCCCCTCTTCCCAGGTCACACAGGACCTGTGGTCACGAGAAACTCCCAGAGGGAACACTGACACGGTCCTTTCCCACTTATAAGAAATAAATCACTCAAATACAACTTTCTCTACTAGCTCCAGGGTAAATCGTCCCATGGGGAGTGGGGGCTCACAGCTCTCTCCTCACATGAAGCTGAGATCTCTGGGGAAGGTACAGTTATGCTCTAG
Source organism: Sturnira hondurensis (assembly GCF_014824575.4). Lineage (NCBI taxonomy): Eukaryota > Metazoa > Chordata > Mammalia > Chiroptera > Phyllostomidae > Sturnira > Sturnira hondurensis. Next base: position 1,257 of record NW_028083171.1, read on the forward strand.
AGAAGATGAGGCTGCCGGGTTTCCTTTGCCTGGTGACAGCCCCCTGGGCGAGTGTTTCAGATGTCAGATGAAGGCCTCTGGAATGGTGGTAACTGCATGTGATTGAGAGAAAAGGATGCTCTTGTCCTCAGCTGTCCTATACTTAGTAGAACTGAAGGAGTCAGGTGTAGGCCTATTGAATCCCTTGCAGACCCTCTTGCTCATCAGAGTTGTGCCTGTTGGCTCGGTCATAAACTTTAATTACTGGATTGGTTCTGGCAGTCTCTAAGGAAGAGGCTGGCATAGATGGGGTACTGGATAGGAAGCACAAGATGCAACCCAGCTTTCCAGGGTCACATCTCTATCAGTGCTGATATGTCCAGTAACCAGTTCTCCCTGCAGCTGAGCTCCCTGACCACCTAGGACATGACTGTGTTTTGGGAGACAAGAGACACAGTAAGAGGAAGTCAGTGTCAGCCTTGGGTTCCTGTGGTAGTCTGGAATTTCCTCTTCATCTGACATCTGCTTCTGCATCTTCTTAAGAGTTGGGCTCTGGACACCTATTGGAGAGACCACTCAGCAGTAAACATCAGATCCCAGGATTCACCGGCCATCAGATCTCACATCAGTCCTGATGGAGAAAAAAAAGCCCAGTGGTGTTGGCCATTGTCCTAGCAAAGTAAAAATAGTGCCTATGGCTGCAGACCCTGTGCAAACTTGGAGAGACTCCAACCCAAAGTAGTTTCAGATCTTGGGACTAATGATGTCCACACTGCAAGTGATCAGATGGAGCTCAGTTCTGTGATAGAGGTCTTGGGTGGACCAGGAAGGCATCTCTGGTGACATTGAAGTGGCTTCCGAGAACCAGGGCAGTAAACTGGCTCAGGGTTTGTTGTCATCACAAGGTGTGGGTTGCTGAAGGTTCTCATGTTGGGTAGGAACTTGGGGCAACTGATTGCCCCACCAGGGATAAAGGAGTTATCTACCAGGATTTATTATCAGCATGTCCAGATCAGGGCACACCTGGTTGAAGATGGTGAGGCTCAAAAGCTCCCAGACATCCAGCATCAAACCTGGCTAAGACACCTGAATCCACCTAACAATTGAAATAATAAGTGGATGGGAAGTTGTCATGCACTGTGGAGAAGAGCAATCCAGGATTAAGCACAAGCAGGTACAAATAAACTAGGGACTTGATGGGGGTCTTGTTGGGACACGTTGAGTGGCAGTTGCCACTGTCAAAGATTTTGCTCATTTTGTCAGAGGTGGTGAGGCGGCTGCCTCCTTCCAATTATTGCAGCTTCTGGATGGTCCGAGAGTCCTGAGTTAGATGTCCTGCCCTGGAGCTGTTCTCAAAGATGTGGAGTTCATATTTGCTCCATGAGGTTTAAGGGGTCAGCCCAGGGACATCTCTGGAGCTTTACTGTGTTCTTTGTTGTTCACACACTTAATAAGTTCTCCCTGTGAGGTTCATCAGGCATTTCCCCTGAGTCCTCATTCAGCAGATAAAGCATCTAGTCATAGTTTATCAAGGCACTATTGAGGATGATGTGAGTGAAGGTTGTCTGAGTTTGTTAAGAGGGTGGGATATGAGGGTCTTGTGATACTTAATTTGAAGTCCATTTGGTAGGAAATGTGTACCCTCATATTATCTGGGGATTTCTGTGATGCTGTTTAAAATCAGTGGACTTCATGAGAAAGATTACCTCCCATAATGTGGGGGAGTTTTCCTGCATTACAATTGAATGCCTGCAGGAGACCGATGGTACGCTCCTGCTTGATGTCCTTGGAACTGAAACATCCATGTGACCTGTGGTCCTGTGGTCTCCAGCAACCATGGCACACGGGTTCCTCCTGCACCTCAGGCTTGAGTCTTTGAACTGGAACTAACTTTGGGAATCCTATGCGATCCTCATATCACCCTGTTTCTTCAAATTCCCCTGAACCTCCTTTCTGTCATAATCTCATACTTCCTCAGAGGCACAGGGCAGAGGTGGGATGTGAGCCTCTGGCCCAGGAAGTCCAGCCTGATGCAGGTGAGATATGGAGTTGGCCCTGCTCCCCATCAGACTCAGAGAACCATCCACCCTTCTGTCAACAAACACACCACTTTCTACTCATTCTGCTGCTTCAGAATGTACAGGAGACCATGACAGAAGACCATGAGCATGCTATGGAAATTACTACTGTTTGTCCTAACTCAGCAAAGCCTCTGGTCCCAGGTGCTTCCTGTCCATTTCATCGATCCCATGTTGACTCCTGTCACCTGAATTTGTTGTCTTCATTATCTTTGCAGTGCTTCCTGCTTCCTGATCAGGAAAACAGGAAAAAAGAACAAACTGTTTACAAGCTGGATTTTTGTGGAAACCAGAGAGATGGAATAGGAAACTTATTAAGAAAGGTGTGCACCATCTCCACCATCAAAATGTTTTCCAGGGGAGACACTATTTAATGATCTTACAGGATTGAAATGTAATCAGCGCTGAACTCAGTTGGCTGGTATGAGATGTTCTGAGGAGCTAGCTCTTGGGTAAAAACCTCAGGAAGAGTGTGACTGCCCCATGGGCATTTCCAGGCAATGGAATCCGGAAAGAGGGAAGCCTGGACCAGGGTTCTAAGCCACAGGGTTCCTGAGCTGAGAGGAGTCTGTAGGGGGGGTGTGGGGACAAGGATAGTAGGTGACTGATGTCCTTAGATGGTGCAGAGTATTACAAAGATTGGGTGTCTCTTTCAGAGAGATGCAATGTGGGTGCTATGTCATTAGGGCCCAGCACTCTCTGATTCACATAACCACAACAATGACAATGGGAATGCACAACCATCCAAGATGTTCTTAACACACAGGACCATGATGCCCCAAATGGACCCTCCCATCTCAATAGATAATTTGTTCCCATGAATTTTCACTTTATTGAGACCCCCAGAAAGGCAACGAACCTTTCTCTCTGTTCTCACCTGCCAGAGAGAAAATGAGAATACCTTCAACAGATTCCACTTCTCTGGGACTCGTGGTCTCTAAATCTCTGGGAAAACTGGGGCACAGAGGCACCTGGGGGTCACCTGAAATATGTCTTTAGACAATGTGACAAAATAGGTGAGGGAATGAAGGGCATGTCCAGTCTGAGGGCCTCTGGGACACATGGGGCACACATCACTGGGTTGGCCAGAGACATGGATGGGGGATCAGTGCTCCTGAATGTTGGGGGGCAGGGCAGGAGTGGGTTACAAGGCATAGGTGTGTCCTTGGGCACAGGTGTGCTGCCCCTGGAGGAGGCATTCTTATGGCTTCTCTCACTCAGAATCCAGCTCCCTTTTATTCATGATTGTCAGAACTGACCAGTGTCCAGGACTCCTCACAGGTGCCTCCCAGCACCTGCAGGGCAGTGGTGCCACCCTTGTCACAGATGCCACATCGATCTCATGAGATTGCACTAACCCCTCACTCTCATCTCTCTTATTGACAAAGATGATCACCTCGGATATTTGTCACTTGAGGAAACCTCACTTACAGTCAATGGATGTCCTCATTCTGTCAGATGTGCCCCAGTCCTCACGGTGCACTATTAAATAATGACGACTGCAGTGGGAATTTTTTGTGTGTGCAGGTTGTGAAAGACTTGGGCAAGCAAATTTTGTTTTAAGCATTTACCAGGCTGTTAAATTCCATCATGGGTTTCACCTCAGTTTAGTGATTTAATGAAAGATACACTTGCTCTGCACTTTCATTTCCCTCCATCTGTAACCTGGGCCAATCATGATCTCCCAGCCCCCATCCCTAGGACATCAGCCACAAAATTCATCCCCATTCAGAGTCACAAGTGTACTTGAGGTTGATTTCCATACTGACCCTCTATGACCAGGAAAAAGGCACTGTCATCCACATACTTCTCAGAATGCCTGCTGGCCCAGTCAGTGCCTGCATCTCTCTGAGAGAAGGTGACTCCTAGGTCTCAAGGCCTCATGTGGTCTAGGAAACAGAAAGGCCTTCTGAACATCTCATCTGTAGAGGCAGCTGCACTGCCATGTGTGATTGTGAGACAAAGGGAAGGATACTGTGCATGTAACACCTGGCTCATTGTAGGGCCAGGGCTGGATTTCTGGCCACAAGTGTTAACTAGCATGGCCCAATACCTGAGCTTGAATTGGAAAAGATGACACCTGCACTACCACTTGCAGGACCAAGGGTCCTAAGCCAAGTCAAGGTATAAAATGTTCTCTATTTTGCTCCTATTTTGCATAGAATTTTATACCATATAATATTTTATACGAAATCATGAAACAATGGATCTGGAAACAATGTTTCCAACATGGAAACAATTAATCTACTTCATGTGTTTCTTTGGACTTGATATGTTTGGGCATAAATTGCATCTGTTTTAATATCCACTTGAATGGAATTAAAAACTACATGGAATTAAAATAGTGTGATCCTTCAACCAGTCCATCTTTAATTTTTGAATGTAGAAACAAGGGTTGTCCTTTGATATGATTCAAAGTTGTCTCATAACCCAACTGCTCTCCATCGTAGAGTATCAGAGAATAAATCTGCTCAGTACCCTGAAAGAAATGAGGCAATGATCTCAGTTCCTTCTCGATTATGAGAACAGAGTCCCCAACACACATACTTCATTCTCTCTTTTTAAAATATCTTATTTATTTATTTTCAGAGAGAGGGGAAGGGAAGGAGAGAGGGAGAGAAATATCAATGTGTGGTTGCCTCTCATGTGTCCCCCACTGGGAACTTGCCTGCAACCCAGGCATGTGCCCTGACTGGGAATCGAACTGTGATCGTGTGATTCAGAGGCCCACACTCAATCCACTGAGCTACACCAGCCAGGACATACTTCATTCTCATTCCCCAAGTAAGTCTTCCCCTGAGCTGTGGGGTTTACAACTATTTGTGCATAGGGGGATGACTTAGCTCAGGAAGGCCGAGCTGTGCTCTAGGGAAGGTCAGCTTGCTTTCTGTCCTACTTTGCCTATTGATAGCCCCCCAAAGTGAGTGTCTCAGATGTCAGACATAGGATTAAGGGATAGTGGTGGCTGAACTTAACTGACAGGAACTGATGTTTCTTGTCCTCAGGTGTCGTGTTCCAGGTCCAGCTGCAGGAGTCAGGTCCAGGATGGGTGAACCACTCACAGACCTTCTCCCTCATCTACTCTGTCTCTGGATTGTCCATCACAACCAGTGTTTACTGATGAAGCTTGATCCACCAGCTCATATGGAAGGAGCTGGCATGGATTGAGTACATATGTTCAGATGGGATCACTTACTATAGACCAGGCTTCAAGAGCAACACCTCTATCTCCAGAGACACATCCAAGAACCAGTTCTCCCTGTATCTGACCTTTGTGACCACTGAGGACACAGATGTATATTACTGTGCAAGAGACACAATGAGGGATATAAAACATCAACCCAGACAGAAATCTACCTGAGGGAGACAGGAGGACTGGGCTGCAGGTGAACTCAGGACACCGGGGCGGGGGGCAGTAAAAACTGCACTGACACTGCTTCACAGACTCTGACTCCCCAGGACCACTTTTCTGGCTCCTCTGTTCCTGCATCAGCACCTGCTTCTGCTCCTGGGGAAACACCCATCTAGTGCCAAACATGGTACTGCCCTCATGGCTCCTGGCTGTGCTTTCAGAGAATGAGCACCTGTGAGCTGTAGATCAGACTGACACCCCCCCCCCCCACACACACACAAGTCAGGTCAGTGTTGCGTACACTAACTGGAAGTGGGTACCCCGGGTCTGACCCTCTGGATGACAAGCCA
>NW_028083172.1:0-736 GCF_014824575.4 Sturnira hondurensis
CTTGCTTGTTTGTTTTGTTGTTTAGGTTCCTGTTAAAGGTGAGATCATATAGTATTTTTTTTTCACTGCATGGCTTATTTCACTCAGCATAATGCTTTCCAGTTCCATCCATGCTGTTGCAAAGGGTAGGAGCTTCTTCTTTATTTCTGCTGCATAGAATTACATTGTCTAAATATACCATAGTTTTTTGATCCAATCCATTCGTTTACTGATGAGCACCTAGGTTGCATACTTTGTTTACTCTTTATATATTATGCGAGTGTTTAATAACCTATCCTGAATGAGAGTGGCATCTTCTTGATTCTACTTGTCTGTTATTTTTCTTACTCATAATTGTGTGTTTTCTTTTTCTTTCATGTAGCAGAGCACCTTTAAGCCTTTCTTGTCATCTGGGTCTTCTGGTAGTACAGTCACTCAATGTCTGTATGTCTGGAAGAGTCTTTATTTCTCCTATATATTCTTCATATAAAGAATAACTTGGTTGGATGTATTATTTATGGTTGGTGTTCTCTCCCATTCAATAGTCTGAGTATTTAATTCCACTCTCTTCTAGCTTGTAGGGTCTCTGTAAAAAAAAATCCAATGATATTCTAAAGGAGTTTGCTTTATAGGTTACCATCATTTTTTCCTTGTCTGCCTTGAGAAATTTTTCTTGTTAATTTTTTCTTTTTTGGCATTTTTTTATTGTTCACATTTATTTGTCTCAATGTTCTCCCCACTACTCCCCCCACCTATG
>NW_028083173.1:0-661 GCF_014824575.4 Sturnira hondurensis
CAGCCTGGGCAGTCCCCCATCTACATATGGATAAAATAGGAGGATAAACTGGGAAGTGAGACAGACAACACGACACAGGGTTCCAGCGCAGGATAAGAATTCCTCAAAACCTCTGGCTAAAACCTGTGGGGGTTGAGGTGTCAGGAGAAACTCCCAGCCCCACAGGCAAGTTCATCGGGGAGACCCACAGGGTCCGAGAACATACACAAACCAATCCACCCAGGAATCTGCACCAGAAGGGCCCAATTTGCTTGGGGATAGCAAGGAAGTGACTGAAAGCAGGCCAAGAGCCAAGCAAGGAGCATTGTTCCCTCTCTGACCCCTCCCCCACATACAGTGCCATGACACAGCTACATGGGTTGCCCCACCCTGGTGAATACCTAAGGCTGAACCCCTCAATATGTAACAGGCATGCCAAGACCAAAAAAAAAAAAAAAGTCCCACTGAAAGAAGAGATCAAAACTCCAGAAAAATACAATTAAGTGACAAAGAGATAGCCAACCTATCAGATGAACAGTTCAAAACACTAATCATCAGGATGCTCACAGAATTGGTTCAGTATGGTTGCAAAATAGAGAAAAAAAGTGAAGGCTATGAAAAATAAAATATAGGAAAATGTACAGGGAAACAACAATGATGGGAAGGAAACCAGGACTCAAAA
>NW_028083174.1:0-1313 GCF_014824575.4 Sturnira hondurensis
ATTTCACAGGTATAGAACAAAATTTCAAAAAATATGTGGAAGTGTAAATGACTCTGAAGAGCTGCAACAATTTTGAGAAAGAAGAACAAAGTAGGAGGGATCACAGTACCTGACATCAAACTGTATTACAAGGCCACTGTAATCAAAACAGCCTGGTACTGGCATGACAATAGATTGATGGAACAGAATAGAGAGCCCAGAACTAAACCCAAGTCTCTATGGTCAATTAATATTTGACAAAGGAGGCAAGTGCATAAAATGGTGTAAAAATAGGCTCTTCAACAAATGGTGTTAGGAGATCTGGACAGCTACAAGCAAAAACATGAAACTTGATCACCACCTTATACCATACACCAAAATAAATTCAAGGTGGATAAAGGACCAAAATATAAGCCGTGACACTATAAAAGCCCTAGAGGAGAACACTGGGAGAGAAATCTGAGNCATCTCCTAAAGCAAGGGACATAAAGGAAAGAAAAAACAAATGGACCTCATCCAATAAAAAGCTCCTGCATGGCCAAAGAAAAGAGCATTAAAATGAAAAGGGAACCAACTGCATGGGAAAACATATTTGCCAATGATACCTCAGATAATGGTTTGATCTCCAAAATACATAAAGAACTTATGCGACACTGGGAAGACACAAAACACAATTTACAAATGGCCAAAAGACTTGAACAGACACTTCTCCAAGGAGGACATACACAGGGCCCAGAGACATATGAAAAAATGCTCAGCACCATTAGCATCAGAGAGATGCAAACAAAAACCACAATGAGATATCATTTCACACCGTTCAGGATGGCCATCATTAAAAATTCCACAAACAAGTGATGGAAAGGATGTGGAGAGAAAGAAACTCTACTGCACTGTTAGTGGGATTTCAGACTGTACAGCCACTGTGGAAAACAGTATGAAATTTCCTCAGCAACTAAAAATGGAACTGCCTTTGGACCTGGCCCTTCCACTGCTGGGATTATATTCCAAGACCCCTGAAAAACCAATCCAAAAGAACCTATGCACCCCAATGTTCATGACAGTGCAATTTACAATAGCCAAGTACTGGAAGGAACCTGGGTTCCCATCAGTAAATGAATGGGTGAAAAAGCTATGGTACATTTACACACAAAAAATTCTACGTGGCAGAAAGATAGAAGTAGCTCCTACCCTTTGAAACAGCATGGTTGTAACTGGAGAGCATTTAGCTAAGTGAAATAAGCCAGGCGTTAAGGGGCAAATACCGTATGATCACACCTTTAACTGGAACACAATCAACAAAAGAAAAAAGGAAGCAAAAAATAACCAGGGACATA
>NW_028083175.1:0-1560 GCF_014824575.4 Sturnira hondurensis
ATTCATTGTTTCTTATAATTGTGCTTTTGGTCTCTATGTCATTTAATTCTGCTCTGATCTTGGCTATTTCCTTCCTTGTACTTGCTCTGGGCTGTCTTTGTTGTTGTTCTTCCAGTTCTTGCAGGCATCGGGTTAGGTTGTGTGTTTGAAATGTTTCTATTTTTTTTAGGTAAGCCTGTATTGCTATGAACTTCCCTCTCAGGACTGCCTTGGCCATGTCCCATTAGTTTTGGGTTGTTGTGAGTTCATTTTCATTTGTTTCCAGAAACTTTTTGACTTCTTCCCTAATTTCAATATTGACCCATTCGTTGTTTAATAGCCTAGCATTCAGTCTCCATGATTTTGGGTGTTTTGGGTTTTTTCCTTTGGGGTTGGTTTCTAATTTCAGTCCCTTGTGGTCAGAGAAAATGCTTGGTTTGATTTCAATTTTCTTGAATTTGTTGAGGCTCATTTTGTGTCCTATCATGTGGTCTATCTTTGAAAATGTTCCATGTGCATTTGAAAAGAATGTGTATTTAGCTTCTTTGGGATGAAACGCTCTCTATATATATATCAGTCAAGTCCATTTCTTCTAGAGTGTTGTTTAATGCTGCTATATCCTTGTTGATATTTTGTTTGGAAGATCTGTCCATTTTTGACAGTGGGGTGTTAAAATCCCCTACTATAATTGTGTTGCTGTCAATATCTTTCTTGCAGTCTTCTAGGATTTTTCTTATATATTTGGGTGCTCCTATGTTGGGTGCATATATATTTATGATGTTAATGTCTTCGTGCTGGATTCTTCCCTTGAGCAATATGAAGGGACCTTCTGGGTCTCTCTTTATGGCCCTTTTTTTGAAGTCTATTTTGTCTGATATTAGAATTGCTACCCTGGCTTTTTTTTCTTGTCCATTTGCTTGGAAAATTTGTTTCCCGCCTTACACTTTTAGTCTGTGAGGTTCTTTTGTCCTGAGGTGGGTCTCCTGTAGGCAGCATATGTGTGGGTCATGCTTTCTTATCCATTCAGCTATTCTATGTCTTTTGATTGGAGCATTAATCCGTTTACATTCAAGGTTATTATTGATGGGGACTTATTCATTGCCATTTTTGTACCACAGTTCCTCTCTGTCTCTCTCTTTTCCTTCCTTTCCTTAAAGCAGCCCTTTTAGTATTTCTTGTAGATGTGGTTTGGTGGAGGCATATTCTTTTAGACTTCTTTTGTCTTGGAAGCTCTTTATTTGGCCTTCTATCTTGATTGAGAGCCTTGCTGGGTAAAGTAGCCTTGGTTGTAGGCCTCTGGTTCTCATTACTTGAAATATTTCTTGCCATTCTCTTCTTGCTTGGAGTATTTCCATGAGAAGTCAGTAGCTAACCTTATTGGGGCTCCCTTGTATGTTACTTCCTTTTTCTGCCTTGCTGCCTTTAGCATTCTCTCTTAGTCTTGAAATTTTGCCATTTTAATGATGATGTGTCTTGAAGTGGGCCTCTTTGGGTTCCTCTTGAATGGGACTCTCTGTGATTCCTGGATAAGTGTAACTTTTTCTCTCATCAAATTAGGAAAATTTTCCATCATTACTCTTT
>NW_028083176.1:0-725 GCF_014824575.4 Sturnira hondurensis
GGAAAAGAAATGGCTCTTTTTATCACAAATAACATTTAAAAGTAAAAAAAAAATTCAATGACAGTTGACATACGGTATATTAGCTTCAAGTGCACAGCATGGTGATTAGACAATCATGTACAAGTGACCCCTATATGTCTTGTACTCACTCGACACAACATGTCATTATTACAATAACATTGACTACATTCCCTATGCTGCACTTTGTATCCCCATGACTGTTTATAACTACCAGTCCGCATTTCTTAACCCCATACCTTTTTTTCACCCAGTCCCCCAAACCCACTTCCATGTGGGATCCATGTTTGTTCTTTGTAATTTGAGTTTGTTTCTATTTTATTTGTTCATTACATATATATATATATATATATATATATATATATATCACTCATAACGCGTAACATCAGGAATTTCATGCAGTGTAATTTCAACAAGTAACTACTGACTGATGAACAGTAGAGAATATAGTGCTTTTGGTAACTAAAAATTCTGATTGTCTGATAGCCATCTATGTGAATTACATATCCAAAAACTTCAATTAATACATTGAACACTAAAATGATACTGAATGTAACATCATTCTTTGGTGGCTCTGAAGATACCAAAGTCTTGTATTGTCTCAGAGTCATAATTTTAAGTATCAAGTTAGATGTAGTAATGATAATTATTATAGCTGACATTGACTAAGCACTCAGTAAGTGTTAAGGGTTTTATGAGCATTATCT
>NW_028083177.1:0-699 GCF_014824575.4 Sturnira hondurensis
CTGAGGAGGGGAGAAAGGGTGGGTCAGCCAGGTGGTATATGAGCTTTAAAGGAGGCAGAATTTTCCAAGAGGTCAGGGAATAACAATCTGGAGGCTGAAATGGAGAGGGAGGGAGGCCCCAGACAGACACAGAGTCTGTGCTGAACTGCGAGGGCTGGGAGAACATGAAAAGCCCCCACTTGAGAGGACAGTGGGGGACAGTGAGGTTCTGTTCACTGACTGGGAATTCCTGGGTTGGGGGGGGCTCCATTCCAGAGGGCAGAGGAAGGGGCAGGGTGTGCTTTTGCTGGTGTAGGCGTGGAGACTGAGGGGTAGTTCTGAGTCCTTTCTCCTGGAGCCTCAGGGAGGCAGGTGTGTGAGTGCAGGTCATCCTGTTCGTTTCTGCTGGCACAGGTGCGATTCAGGCTTTCAGTGGAGTCCCAAATAAATATTTGGAAGGTGAGCTAGAAAATCTGATCCTGGGTTGAATTATAAACTCTAAAGTCAGAAAGTGCTCAGAATAAACCACAACTCCACATATGGATGATATTTGAGAATTTACCAAGGATTTTAACACATTTTCCGCAATCCCTTCACAGAACGCTCTGAGGTGGGCATTATCAATGATGAACTCAGCCTGGCTTGCTGACGGTGGCTTCCAGCCAAGCGTCAAAGCTGGAGTCAAACCCCACTCTACGCTGCCTTCTAAGTGCATTGATG
>NW_028083178.1:0-580 GCF_014824575.4 Sturnira hondurensis
TTACCTTATCCAGATTGTCACAAAGAGAGCGCTTCTTGCATTTTTCAATTCAGTTAGCCTTGCAACAAAAAGCCATGCTAATATTGGAATACCTATTATTCACTGTTCTAATTGTGGCTTCTGGGTGTGCAGTTGTGTGAAGTGTTAGGGGTGCCATCTGAACCATAAAGACAGCTGCAGACACGTGGAGGGTGATTAGAGATGTGGTTTGTACAGCGGAGATGTCCGGCACAGAGCTGTGCCCCAGATCGGACAGATAGTCAGTGGCCAGGTCATTATCATGGCCCGGCTTCTCTAGCCCTGGGGTCCCATGCTTTTCTTGGGGTGTCAGGTGATCACACCCAGTGTGCAATAATCACACAAGTGGCAAACTCTAATCTTTTCACCACAAAGAGTCTATAAAGCAAAAATTTCAAAAGTTGGAGAAGGGAAGTATCAGTAGCAGCAGTATCTCTGGCTCCAGTTTAGCAACTCACGCACCGAAGGGGAGTGTTTGAGTTCGCGCTTACGTTACCATGCAAACCGTGTGTGTGGGTGCATTTGAGCTTTAGTTTGAAACAGAGCTGGACTCAATTTTGGC
>NW_028083179.1:0-523 GCF_014824575.4 Sturnira hondurensis
ATTTGGTAAATAACTGGAAGTCCCGGGCTTTCTTCTGCCCGCAGACCCAGGACGGAGTTTTGACGTCTGCAGCTCTCCCGAAGTGGGATTTAATGTGGTTGTGCAGGGTTCCCCGAGCCCTGAAGCTTCCACCTACAGGCTGGTGATTTCCAGGCATAAGCCACTGGCCAGAGTTAATAGGTCCTATTATCTCCGAATATGTCTGATTAACCGACTACACTAAATAGGCTTCACAGGGAGATCTGGGTGTTACCTGTTGCTTCACTACAAATTGGTGTGATAATGGTTTGTACATAGCTAATGGTAACAAAAACTTTCTAATTATACTAATTAAACAAGGCATGCTAGCTCTTCATATTTTAAATTTTTATCTTCTACAAAAAATATTACCATGAATAGAATATTTGCCTTTAACCTGCTGATGATGAAATGTCATTTTAATAGATAAGTAAATTGTTTCCTGAAGTTCTATTTTTTATATCTATATTTAAATCCTCAATAATGGGGCAATGAAAAAACACTC
>NW_028083180.1:0-1596 GCF_014824575.4 Sturnira hondurensis
TACAACTCGCCATAATGCAGAATCAGTGGGAGCCCTGGGGTTGTTTCCCTGCGACTAGACGGTCCCATCTGGGGACGAGGGGAGGCAGTGACACCCGAAGTGCGTTGCTTATGTCCAGTCTACTTCATCATCTTGTTGTGGTTGCTGTCACCGAAGAAAACCCTGCTGCACAAAGATGGGATGTTGGAAGGGGAAGTGGGCTTTTCAGTGCGTCTGTGGCCATCTTGGGATATCCCACCTCGACTTTAATCCAGAACGTATGCAGATTTGCAGTTGTCTCAAACACACGTTCAAAGCCACTGCCATCTGCGATCTCAAGCAGCTAGTCCTCTTCTAGTGCAGACGGTTGCTTCACCTGGCTTGTTCACGAACGGGTCGCAGACCCAGCGTTCCTTCCCACTTCGGGGGTCTTTGTGGTTGGCGGGTAGTACTCGACCCCCTCTGAAAGCTGAGACGGGGGGGTCACGCACCAGCTGGGAGAGAGAAGGCCCCGGCTCGGTCTCTTCCGAAATCTCTAAATCTGTCAAATATCCCAATGTTCACTCGTCCCCCCATAACTCCAGTTTGGCTCTGCAGCCACTTCACCTGCTGACTTGAACACAGTTGTCATTGTCCCCTGAAGTGGCAGACTGTGTTCGTTAACCAGGTTGGGTATGTCACACGAGTAAGCAGGTTTTGTAACCCCTTCTGTGTCCCTGAATCGTGCTGCCGGTGGTGACTACTCTTCTGGAAGAAATCTCTGGAGCGGCTCTCGTCCTAACTCAGCGACTCTGGCCAGCGATCCACCTGCAGAAAGCCATCCCACTCCTGTGTGTGAGAGAGGACGCGTGCGCCCTGCGGCCATCTCCTCACAGAGCTGCGGGAACCGAGTGAGCTGAGGGCGAGCACTTTACTGTGGTTGATCATTTAAATCACATCCTGCAAAACCTTAAGATCAGGGGACATTTTGTGGCCAGCCTGCACTTTTGTACATATGACACGGTGTGTAGACTCAAATCGTAAGTGACTTCTTTGACCCGAGCAGTGAAACCAGAAAGTTTCCCAGTCACGGCGGCCGCTCTGTCCGTGTACATACAGACACGGAATGAGCACTTCAGCTCTCCCGATATGTAATCATTCCAAGACTCAAGTAGTCCTGCAGCTGTGGCATTGGTTGGCAAGAAAAGTGCACATGACATATCCGCACCTCCTGAAAAGTATATCCCACAAAACAAGCTTTGTTGCCTTGTCGTCCACATCGGCAGACTCGTCAGCCTGGGTTTCGTATCACAGTGACGTATTAATCCTCTCTGATAATTACACTTCAAAACCGTCTATTTCATCAGCTCGTCTAGTTAAGGTGCAAGCTGAAAGAGGGACACTTGCCACCTTTTGAACGGCAGCCTCTCCCAGAAGTTCGTGACAAATGTCCTTAGCAGCAGGCAGGACCAACTCTTCACCAACAGTACAGTGCTTCTTAGCTTTATTTTTTCTTAGGGTTTTATTTATTTCTTAGAGAGGGGAAGACAGGGAGAAAAAACACTAATGTGTGGTTGCCTCCCACGTGATCCCTACTGGGGACCCCAACCCAGGCATGTGCCCTGGCTGGGAATTGAA
>NW_028083181.1:0-571 GCF_014824575.4 Sturnira hondurensis
ATTATTCTAATACTCAAATAAGAGAACAATACTACAAGAACATTACCCATTATTAGACCATGTTAACACAGAGCAAAAATGCCACAACATAATATTAGCAATCTGAATATAGCAATATATGACCACCACAGGAATATGAGAGCAGTTCAACACTTAAAAACCAATGTAATACCATAAAATAGAATTATCTTCTGACGAAATTATCTTCTGAAGGGTGGCCCCTTGTGTGACAGGCTTCCCTGGCTACATGACTGTTCTAGGAACCCATCTGTGTCAGAGTACCAGCTGGCATTCTTGTGAGAAGTTGCATTCGGCTTCAGTGAATTTTTTTTTGAAGACCCCTTCAATTTGCCCATTTCATGATGGGTGATTTACGAGTGCACCTGCCTACACTATGCTGGGTGTTCAGTTTTTGACCAAAAACAGCATGACTCCAATGCTGCAGTGCCCAGCTTCCCTATTTACACAATCTCACTATGAGCACCTTTTTTTTTTTTGTTTCCCCAGATAAGAAAAGTCCCTGAAGGGAAATGTTTTACTGATGTGTAAGTGGGGAAACAAAAAATGGCAG
>NW_028083182.1:0-772 GCF_014824575.4 Sturnira hondurensis
TGTTCTGTAAAAGGTAACCACCTAGAGCCAACCTGGGCATAGTAAATGAGGACCATCATGTAATGTGCAGAGAAAAAAGAAATAAAAGCCTGTCCTGGCAGAGGCCGCGGCTTTTGGTTCCTCTTGAGAGCGAAGTCACCTGCCCTCTTCCTCCATGTGAATGTCTCTCCCCCATCCACAATGTGGCAGACCCCGTGAGCCGGGGTTCACATCGATGAATAACACTTTGAAGAAAAATGTAGTCAAACTGTGTCAAGAAACTCATCTCCATCGGTATCAAGTTTTACCTATTGCACTGCTCAGGATAGCTCCTTGTGGTAGGATTCAATTGAGTCCTTATGAAATTGTGACAGTGATCATTTAAGGCTACTGGAGTGGGAGATAATATATGTAGAGCAAGAAGGGAAGGTAGAGACCTATGTACAACATCTGAGTCAGACCTTAGCTATGATTAATGAACTTGCTTGTGAAAGGTTTTCTTAGGCTCCACCGAGGAAGAAATGCCGGTCAGCCACAAAGTTAGGCAGTATAGAGCTTTACTGGGGTTCGCGCACTCAGGCGAGGTTCTCTGTTCCGCAGAGTGGGGCTGGGGAAGTCATGCCCAAGCAGGGGATGTGGCAGGGTTTTATTTTGGTTGGCTCTCTTCGTGGGAGTGTTACCGAACAAAGGGTCCAAGGGGGGGGCAATACTTGGCCCACCGAGGGATGCCAAAAACTACTTCAGAAAACAGGGGCCCCTCCCAAGGATGATACACTAATATCTATAGGGCTCT
>NW_028083183.1:0-559 GCF_014824575.4 Sturnira hondurensis
GGACAGGAATAGCTGTTTTGTTGTGCTTCCCAGATATTGAGTGTTTTACAAAAGGAAGGCAAGAAGACTCCCCTCCCCTGAGCAAAACTGTCAAAACTCACTATATTGTGTACAATATTCACTTTATTGCACTGGTTGGAATGAAGCTTACCCTATTTCTGAACTTTCCCTGTAGTTTTCAGCTCATATGATATAATTACTCAGCCCTGGCCTGTGTAGCTCCATGGATTGAGTGTGGGATGTGAACCAAATGGTCACCTGTATAATTCCCACTCTGAGCACATGCCTGGATTGTGGGCCTGGTCTGAGTGGTGGCCACCAGAGAGACAACCACACACTGGTGTTTGTCTCCCACGCTTTCTCCCTGCCTTCCATTCTCCCCAATAATCAATAAATTTACAAAATAATTATTGAGAGAGAGAGAATACTGTCAAAAGCAGCACTGAAGTACACATTCTCCCTTCACTAGGGAGTAATTCTGATTTCCCAGAATAAATGTGGAACTGTTCCACCATTATCTACACAATCCATGGGTTCTGTATCAAATAGGAAAAGATGC
>NW_028083184.1:0-774 GCF_014824575.4 Sturnira hondurensis
CACTGCTCCTATGCGGGGCCTTTTGTGGTTCCATGTAAATTTTTGAAATATTTGTTCTTATTCTGTGAAATACATTATTGGAATAAGACTTGTACTCAGAAAATTATAAGACACTCAAGAAAGAAATTGAAGAAGATTCAAATAAGTGGAAGCACATATCTAATTCATGAATAGGACAAATTAACATCATTAAAATTTACATACTACCTAGTTTGAGATTTTTAAATTATTGAACTTAACATTTATTTTCTGTACACTCTCCTGAGCCATCAGAAATAATGAAACAACTTCAGGTCTGGTGTTTATCATTCCCATTATAGTGCAGCAGCCACCTGGGCTGCCAAAGTCTTACTTTTTGTAGACACTTCGTTCTAAACAAACACATAATTGAAATAAGGATGATGTCACAGATTTCTAGTGTCCTAATTTATTTTGATAAAAAGTTCTTCACTGCATTTAAACTCAGAAAAGTAAGCAATCTTATCCAAGAGTCTTAGCTTCTTACTAGGTGCATTATCAGTTAGAGTAGTGAAGGGAAGAGAAAGCACATTGACTAGAAAGGGGTTTTAATACACAGAACTTATTACACAGATATTGAAAGCCTGCAAGTATAAAAAAGAAATGACTAAATTAATGGAGGAAGGAACAGCTTTCTTTAGACCTAAAGAACCATAAGGGAGGAAAGAGGTATCTTCTCAGAGGACGAGCTACCAATGTAGTAATTGGAACCATGAATGTGAAGGTCACAACTTCAGAAGCTATGACCATAAAGAG
>NW_028083185.1:0-632 GCF_014824575.4 Sturnira hondurensis
AGCAACAGGGGAGTGGGAGGAGGAGAGAAGGGGAGAAAGTACAGAGAATAAGTAGCATAGACGGTAGGTAGAAAATAGACAGGGGAAGGGTGAGAATAATATGGGAAATGTAGAAGCTAAAGAATTTATGACACATGGACATAAACTAAAGGGGGGGATGGTGGGGAAGGGGTGTGCAGGGTGGAGGGGAATGAGGGGGGAATGGGACAACTGTAATGGCATAATCAATGAAATAAATTTTTAAAAAAAGAAAAATAGAAGAAAAAAGTGACACTTCTCATTTTCAATCATATTTCATTCTAAGTCCTGACTGACTTTCAGGGTGTGGCACAGTGTAATTATCTTGCAGGGTGAGAAACCGATATCAGCAAATAGTAAAAATATCACTTATTCTCAAAAATGTTAACTGATATGGCAATTACCATACAATAAGTGGAGTCTGTGCTAGGGCTAGGCCTAAGTTGAGGCAAGCAAGACACAGGCACAAAAACACCCAATTAAAAAGATAAATACTACCTTAAAGCAATATTTTAAAGCAAAATGAATGTACAAACCTATGATGAATGAAATATCAACATTTTTTTAAATATATTTTATTGATTATACCATTACAGTTGTTCTATTCCCCCCCT
>NW_028083186.1:0-1666 GCF_014824575.4 Sturnira hondurensis
GTATTTAAAATTATCCGTATTTTCTGCTTTGGGTGGGATCTTGTTTAAGAAATCCTTTCCTACCTAGAGATCACAGGATCTTGTCATAGTTTATCTAAAAGGTTCAGTACAAACCTGACTCTTTGTCAGTATGGATAACTCAGTCGCTCCTGGGACTCTTGGTGGAGGTCAAGTGCAGGAAGAGCTCTATCCGCATGTGGACGCCACCCCCCCCCCCCCCCGCACCTGCTGTGCACACTTGCTCGTAAATCCTTTCCAGGCTGCGGGGCGGTGTCTGGGCGGCAGCGTTACTTCTGTCTCAGCGCTGCGGAGTTTGAACGGCTCCTAGTTGTGACACATCTTGATTGCTGTTCCTTTATTAACGCATGGGTAAATGAATCCTTGTTTCTTTATAACAAGCCCTGATATCCAGTAGGGCAATTATTTCTGCCTTGTTCTTCTTCAGGAAGACCTCGGCGACCCTTGACCCTTTGTTCTTCCTCCTAAACTTTAGAAACAGCATACAAAGTTTGTGAGAAACCCCGCTGGGAAATTTACGGAAATTATCTTGAACCTGCAGATCAGTGTGTGTAGCCCTGATATATGTTCAATACTGAGCTTTTGTTGAGAACTTTGGCATAGCTCTTTTTACTTAGGCATTCTTCAATATCTGTTTTTAAATGTCTTATACACTTTTGGTGAGAGAATATTTCAACAGAATGCTTGAAATTTTCATTTCAAGTTCATTTTAAGGTGTCACATTCTTAATATATAAAATGGTAACTTTTAAATTATTTAAATAATTCTTTGTTACATAGATATAATGCAATTATACCCTTTATATTGATTTCATGTAGAACAAGTTGCCAAATTCTTTTTATTACTTGTAACGATTTACCTGTAGATTCTTAAAACTTCTGTAATCATATTTTCTAAAAATAACAATTTGTGTTTTATTCCAGTTTTACCTTAATTTACCGGTCTATTTCACTGTGCTTACTTATTTTGGTGGTGATCTTAGAGAAAATGCTTGTCTTTCTTCACTCATTCACCAATCGTCAGACACAGCTTGTCATGTGCCAGCAAACAGAACCAGGAGAACCCTGGCCTTCACGGAGCTCACATTTTAGCAAAGTAGGAAAGAAGGTAGAAAATAAGCAGTCAGCATCATAGATAACTACAGACAGGGTGGGGCAAAAGTAGGTTACAGATGTGAGTACATGAATCAGAATTTATTCTTGTATTACTATTTATTAACTGTTACATTATTTTCCATATGAACAGCCGTGAACTTACTTTTGCCCCACCCTGTAGTATATTAATGGAGATAAATGTCACAGGAAAATAGTATAAGGAGAGGCGGGCCAGGTCCCGCGGGCATTTCAAACTGAGATGAGGCTCTCAGGTGGACCTCTGGGCGGGTGACGTTGAACTAGAGATGGAGGGAAGGGAGGGAGGGAGGGAGTCATGGTGAGAGTCGGCCGGGGGGCGGGGGGGTGTTCCAGGCAGAGGGAACAGCCCCGTGTGGGGGAACGTGTCAACCTGCCTAGTGCGTCCCAGGGGAGCTGACGTGGAAAGCGTGAGGGCAGGGTGGCGGAAGAGAAGGTCAGCAAGGTGACAAGGCCTGGGGTGTCAGGAGGCACGGGCTTTTACAGAATGTGGCGGGGTGCCCCTGAAAAGTCTGACG
>NW_028083187.1:0-1740 GCF_014824575.4 Sturnira hondurensis
AGTGTCAAGATAGCACACACCAAGGGTGGCCTAAACCTATGAGGGCCGCAAACCATCCCAGCCTCACTTCTAACTAGAGCTGGGCTCTGAGGCCTGCAGAGGAACGGTCATGGGCCCCTTTCCTGAGAGAGGCTCTCTTCTATCAGGGATAACAAAATGTGAATCAACTACTATTGTTCTGTTTTATTTCACTAAGACAAAGAGACCTCCAATTTTCTATGGTAACCTTGGGCACGCAAGTGAATGGTGCCCTGAGTAAAGTGCAGGGGCCGTTGCAGAAAGGCTTCTCGATAGAAAACAGACATGGGCTGAGTCCTGGATAATTAGTGAGCTAGTTTAGAAGCAGAGCCCTGGATCAAGGACCACGTTCTGTGGTGTGAGACAACTTGATTTTGAACTTGGAGAAGCAAAATATTACTGGATATGATGGCCAATCAGGGTGGAGGTTAAGTCTAGAACTGGGTTTTAGGAAATGGTATTAGGCAGGATAAACACTGCAAGGGGGACTTGGAGGTAGGAATTCACATGATGTGCTGGCAGACACTCAGATACTGAACAGAAGGTTCCCCGGGAGCACTAGGGGCAGTGGGCAGCACCAGAGCCTGAGGGCTTTAAGAATCAGTGAGGAAGGAGCTGGACATGGATGTAACAGGTAGTGGGAACTCCTCACTGCTTTTCTTCCCCTTCCTCTCCCTCAATCCCAGGTACGTGAATTGTGCCCGGGATGATGAAGAGCAGAACCTGGTGGCCTTTCAATACCGTGGACAGATTTTCTACCGAACCTGCCGGGTCATCAGGCCAGGCTGTGAGCTGCTGGTCTGGTTCGCGGACGAGTATGGCCAGGAGCTAGGCAGCAAGTGGGGCAGCAAGTGGAAGGCAGAGCTCACGGCCGGGAGAGGTAGGCACCACTGTTCTTCAAAACAGAAAGAAAAGAGAGAATCCTCCATAGAAATATTCATGATTCAACTCTTGAGTAAAATCCACTCTAAAGCCAGTAGTTTCAAATCACATGCTTCAGAAATTCACAATTCATTCATATGCCTTTGACTTTTAAGCAAAATTTTTATATTTTTTATTTTTAAAATATTTCACGAGCAAAATACACAACTGCATATAGTACTGAAAGACTGAGAAGCGAGGGGAAAAGAAAGTTTTCAAGTACTAACCAGTTCTTTCACCCAGGCAGTTTTTCTGACACTTTTATAGCTGTTTCTTCTTAAGTTTCCTCCATAGTTCTAAATAAAATGTTTTTGTTGACAGGCATTCATTGTTTTTTAAAGATTTCACCCTGGCTTGTATGGGTCAGAGGATGGAGCGCCGGCCTATGAACCAAAGCGTTGCCAGTTTGATACTCAGTCAGGGCACATGCCTGGGTTTTGGGCCAGGTCCCCAGTAGGGGGCATGTGAGAGGCAACCACACATTGATGTTTCTCTCCCTCTCTCTCCCTCCTTCCTTTCCTCCTTTTCTGAAAATAAATACATAAATCAAATATTTTTAAACAAGATTTTATTTATTTCTACAGAGGCTGGAAAGGAAGGAAAAAGAAAAATCAGTTTGCAAGGGACACATTAATCTCTTGTTTATGGCATACCCCAACTGGCCCACGGCCCTGGCATGTGACTGGACTGGGAATCAAACTTCTAACCTTTTAGTTTGTGAAACAACACCCAACCCACCAAGCCACACTATTCACACAAGGCACATGCATTCATTATTTCAGTGAATTCTCATGTGAGATC
>NW_028083188.1:0-1106 GCF_014824575.4 Sturnira hondurensis
TTCAAATACTTCTTTCCACCCCTTCTTGACTGTAAGGTTTCTTTCGAGAAATAATCAGCTGACATGAATTTATGAAGCTAAGTGTTACAGAGAATGCTTTGCCCCAGCGGTGAGATATTTTTTTTAAGTTGAGAGTAAATGCTCTGGGCCAGGCAACTGAAGCACAAGACAGAACAAACAGAAAGTGCAATTCAGTGGCTCCTTCTCCTCCCAGAGAAGGACTGTGGTCCCACACAGGGAAAGCACCAACTCTAACTGGGAGACACGTGGAAAGACAGACAAAGTCTGGGACCCTTAGGCTACACACACACACACACACACACATGCACACACACACAGTGAGCAGCACAGCCATAGCTGCAGAGCCAACTAGGAGAGTTCCAGAGAGAAAGTCTATTTCCTAAAACTGTCAAGATCACTGGCAGGCTGTGAAAAGCCCTGACCAAGAGAGGTTTTGTGGTTCTGGGAGAGGTGGAATGGGCAAAGAAGCTGGCCAGGTGCTGCAGGGGATGGGTTGGGACCCCATTGATTTTTCCATTGATTATGATATCCTAATTCTTTATGTAGAGAGTCTCTATGCAGAGACTCTTTTAAAAGAGGAGCTGTGGGATCCTGGGCAGGGACCCTAAGATTGCATGTGCACACACTCAGGAATTCTGCCAACAAAGAAACCAGAGAGAAAGCACAATTTTCTCCTACTGAGTTCAGCTGCACAGGAAGAACAGAAAGTGTCGTGCTNGACTAGGACATTAGCTGACATTGCCAGGGGTGGATCCAGAAAGAGAAGAGTGGCAAAGCTTAGACTCTGCTGAGGAAAATCCACCATGGTCTTCTTCATTATCTGTGTTAGATTTTTCTCCTTTGGAGCTTTTTAACTTTTTTTCGTTTTCTTCAACTTTGTTCCCATTTGTTCACTATGTTTAATTTTAGTTTATTTCAGAGCTCATATTTAACCCTTCCCTTCTTTGATTTCACCTTACCTTCTTCTCTCCTCTTCTTATTTTTGTTTTCAATTTGATTTTTCCCTTTCTATGACTTGTTTCTATTTCACACTCTTACATTTTCTTGTCCCTCTTGCCCCTCAAAGCCATTGTTCATGACATTAG
>NW_028083189.1:0-563 GCF_014824575.4 Sturnira hondurensis
TCCTCTCTTGCTCCCTCCCTCCCTCCCTCCCTCCCTCCCTCTCTCTCTCTCTTCCAGCAGCTTTAATGAGTCACATACCATAAAGTTTGCTCATTTAAAGTGTACAACCCAATGGTTTTTAGTCTATTCACAGATATGTGAAGCCATACAGTCAATTTCCGTGTGTGTTCATCACCGCAGAAAACCCCCGACCTTTCACCTCTCACCCTTCATCCTTCCTCCCCCTTCCCGCCTCCTGCCTTAAGCAAGACGAACCCACTCTCTGTCTCTATGGATTTGACTGTTCTGGACTGTTCACGTCCATGGAATCATACAGTCTGTGGCCTGGGTGTCTGACTCTGTCACTCAGTGTGATGTCCACAAGGTTCTTCCACGCTGCCACCTCATCAGCACTTCGTCCCTGTTTGCGGTGAATGCTGTTCCATGCGCCACCGTTCACCCTTTGGTCATCCATTTGTCAGTTGGATGCCTGGGCTGTTCCCACTGCTTGGCTAGAGCAAACGGCGCCATCTTTCTGGAAGGCTGTCCCCCGCCCTCCCTCCCAGTGGGTCAGTGGCTTTCAC
>NW_028083190.1:0-1111 GCF_014824575.4 Sturnira hondurensis
GATGCCTGTCATAAGCTATTGTCTTAGTTCCAAACCATCCTTCTTCCCCTGCTTTACAGTGATGGAGCTGGGACTCAGCAAACCACTTCCCTGCTTTGCCTGTTGGATCGTGGTTACCGCACCAGCAGTGCATGCCCCGTTTTTTGGTTAATACCTAGTTTTTTTGGTTAATACCTAGTGCCCAGACTTTGCCAAGATGGAGGCATAGGTGGAAACACTGTGCCTTCTCCCACAACCAAGTTTGAATACAACAATGGTTTAGTAAACAATGACACAGCCAAAGAACAGAAAATTGAACTCTACGGAAGTCTGACAACAACGAACCCTTCAACCGGGACCGGTAAGAGAGGCGGAGCCAGCAGCGTAGCAGGGTCGGGCAGGACAGATCCCCCGACCCAGGTACACAGGAAGCCCAGACCCAGTCGGGGTGCGGGGCAGACTGACTGAGGTCGCACATTCCCACACAGTGAGACAGACCGCGCAGGCCCCAGCGGGCAAACCCAGTGGTGGAGGGCTGATGGTGGTGGCACATTCACGTGCAGTGGGACGAAATGCGCGGGCCCCCGTGGCGGTGGCAGCTGTGGTGGTGGCAGCTGTGGCGGTGGGAGGCGGCAGATGGGATGCCATTGCTCCTCTTTGACCCCACCCCCACATACAGCGTCACAACCCAGCGACTGAGTTGCCCTGCTCTGGTGAACACCTAGTGCTCCGATCCTGATACATAACAGGCACGAACAGTCCAAAAGATGGCTGAAGAAGAACTCAAAGCCCCAGAGCCGATAACTCTAAGCGACCAGGAAATAGCCAGCCTCTCAGATGCACAGTTCAAAACACTGGTCATCGGGATGCTCACAGAACTGGTTGATTTTAGTCACAAATTAGAGGAACATATGAAGGCTAAGCTAATTGAAATGAAGGGAAATGCACAGGAAACCAATAGTGATGGAAAGGAAACTAAACTCAAATCAATGGAGTGGACCAAGGAAGAACAAAATATCCAACCAGAAAAGAATGAAGAAACGAGAATTCAAAAAAATGAGGAGAGGCTTAGGAACCTCCAGGATATCTTTAAACATTCCAACATCCAAATTATAAGGGTACCAGAAGGGGG
>NW_028083191.1:0-974 GCF_014824575.4 Sturnira hondurensis
CCATTTTGCCTCCCCCACAACTGATCACACACACACAATAAAGAAAGGAGTAAATGGAAGCAGAGAACAACAAGATACCTGCAGAAGACTGTACCGGTGACTTTCACAGGTATCCTACCACAGAAGTTCACACCATAAACCGAGCAAACCAGAACAGATCAATTTAAGAAGCGGAGAACAACAACAAGAGTATCACAAACAATGGGAAGACAAAGAAACAATCCCCAAATGAAAGAAGAGGAAGAAGCCTCAGAAAGAATATTAGATGAGATAGAGGCAAGTCAACTATCAGATGTGGAATTCAAAGCACTGGTTATCTGGAAATTCAAAGAGCTTACAACGACCTACCAGAAACTACAGGGGAGCTACAATGAATTCTCTGCAAACTATACCAACATGAAAAAGGAAATAGAAACCATCAGTAAAGGCCAAGAGGAAATGAAGAATACAATTTCTGAACTGAAGAACACAGTAGAAGGTATGAAGAATAGAATCGCTATGGCGGAAGATCGCATAAGTGAGATTGAAGACAGGTTAGAAAAAATCTCCCAGATGGAAGAAGTAAGGGAAAAGAGAATCAGAAAAAATGAAGAGAATTTGAGAGAACTGCAAGACAACATGAAACGTAATATCTGAATAATAGGAATTCCAGAAGGAGAGGAAGAGGAAAAAGGGATAGAAAACCTACTTGAAAGAGTAATAATGGAAAATTTTCCTAAGTTGAGGAGGGATAAAGTCGCACAGATCCAGGAATCACAGAGAGTCCCCAGCAGGTGGAACCCAAAGAGACCTACTGCAAGACACATCATCATTAAAATGGCAAACCTCCAAAACAAAGAGAAAATCCTAAAGGCAGCAAGGGAGAAAAAAGAAGTGACATACAAGGGGGTCCCAATAAGGCTGGCTACCGACTTCTCAATGGAAACATTCTAAGCAAGAAGAGGATGGCAAGAAATATTCCAAGTAATGAGAAA
>NW_028083192.1:0-553 GCF_014824575.4 Sturnira hondurensis
TTTTCTTTTTCATCTGTGACTCATCTATTACACCCACCTAATGTTTTTAAAAATTTTATTACTGTGTTTTTTATTTCTAGAAGTTCCATTTAGTTTTTTTCCATTTATATTACTGTTGCTTCTTATTCTTTACAGGCATATTCAATATAGATTTAAACCCTGTAAGCGTGATTGTTTTACAGTCCCTTCATGATAGCTCCAGTATCTGAAGTCTCTGCCAGACTGGGTCTATTGTCTGTTTTTGTGCTGCTTCTCCCGCATGAAAGATTAGTTTCCTTGAGTTCCTAGTTGTATTTGTATACTGGTCATTGCGTTTGAGTATGGATGAAGATATCCTCTTCTAGAAAGAATTTGCATAGACTGCCAGAGTCCTGCAGG
Organism: Sturnira hondurensis; assembly: GCF_014824575.4. Taxonomy (NCBI): domain Eukaryota; kingdom Metazoa; phylum Chordata; class Mammalia; order Chiroptera; family Phyllostomidae; genus Sturnira; species Sturnira hondurensis. The sequence continues at coordinate 379 of NW_028083192.1, forward strand.
CTTTCATTGAGCTTTTGTTTCTTTTGTGTGTGTGGTTTCTTTCTTTCTTTCTTTTTTTAATTTGATTTTTTTTTAAATTGAGCTTTTGGCTTTAGGCTTCCTGGGCAGCCCAGGAGGCTCAACCGTGCCCTAATTCTGGGTTGGTGAACACATGGAGATGTGGGGAGAGCAGTGC